>NC_069510.1:108570164-108590164 GCF_027579735.1 Bombina bombina | reverse complement strand
ATAATCTTTAGCTATGTGTTTAAAGGGACATTAAGGTGAATTTTTATATATGGACAGTATACATCCACAATTAAAGGGACAGTCTAGTCAAAAATAAACTTTCATGATTCAGATAGGACATGCAATTTTAAACAACTTTCCAATTTACTTTTATCAATTTTGCTTTGTACTCTTGGCATTCTTAGTTGAAAGCTAAACCTAGGTAAAGCTCATATGCCAATTTCTTAGCTCTTGAAGGCTGCCTCTTATCTGAATCGATTTTGACATTTTTTTCACAACTAGAGGTCATTAGTTAATTTGTGCCATATAAATAACATTGTGCTCACGCCAGTTGAGTTACCTAGGAGCCAGTACTGATTGGCTAAAATGTAAGTCTGTCAAAAGAACTGAGATAAGGAGCAGTCTGCAAAGGCTTAGATACAAGGTAATCACAGAGGTAAAAAGTGTATTAATATAAAAGTATTGGTTATGCAAAACTGGGGAATGGGTAATAAAGGGATTATCTATCTTTTCAAACAATAACAATTCTGGTGTAGACTGTCCCTTTAAGTACGGCATTGCAAAGATCTACATACTCAATGTTTTATATATGCACAGTATATAATCTGCAAATAGAGGGCCAATAAACACCTTGAATTATAATATAAAATGTTTAATCACCCATAATAAAACAACTTTGCAATATACTATTTATTTATTTTGCCCCCTTTTCATGCAAGTTAGCTCTTATAAATGTGGCTTTACTAATTTTCAGAAAAGGAATTTTCAGATCTCTCAATTAGGAGCAGATATAAAAAAAGAATTCTCCTGCACTGATCAAGCAATTGCTACATAGCATGTTACATTTAAAATAGTTACTTTAAAATAGAACAAAGTTGTGGTATGTAACAGGGCTCTGGATTTTGTGAATTCATATGTGTAAGTTACCCAATAAATAATAGATATGACTTTTAATAACATCATTAAACATTTATGTACATAGTAAATAATGAACAGCACACATTAAAATTCTGAATCTGTCTCATACATAGGGGAGGGTGGAAGAGGCTGTTTTTATTACTTATAAACTCAGGAATTCCCCCATTTACAGTAACCAACCACATACCTACAATTAAAGTGTCCTGCTGGGTAATGTACTCATTGTTTATATTAAAAGTCATTGTTTTTTTCTATATGCAAAGTATGCAGCAGCAACTACATGCTGCATTGCAAAAAATAATGTTTCTTAAACATTTGCTGCCATTTTGTTGACACAATATGCAGGGTTTTTCTATTTCAGAACAGCGAATGGACAAAGCTCTTAAAAATCCACTTGACTAGTCTTATGTGCTGTAGCCTATCAGAGGCCAGAGGTATATGAGCTTGTGCACTGCTCTAAGGAATCAAGGTGTAGCAAATATCAGGGTCAGTTAAACTACAGCATACTTAAAGGGACTTAAATCTATCATGCACATCAGAGTGCAGTTTCTTTTTGAAATGCAAAAGTTTTCTTTCACGATTTAGATATAATATGCAATGTTACTTTCTAATTTACTTCTATAATCATATTTTCTTGGCTCTTTTGGTATCTTTTGTTGAAAAGCAGGAATATAAGCTTAGGAGCGTGAACGTGTCTGGCGCACTAAATGGCAGAAGTTTTGCAAAAAACAAAATTATGCTTAACTGATCATTTTCTTTTTTTCTGATGGAAAGAGTCCACAGCTGCATTCATTACTTTTGGGAAATAAGAACCTGGCCACCAGGAGGCGGCAAAGACACCCCAGCCAAAGGCTTAAATACTACTCCCACTCCCCTCATCCCCCAGTCATTCTGCCGAGGAACAAGGAACAGTAGAAAAAACAGGGTGAAAAAGGTTTATGGGGAGCTGTGGACTCTTTCCATCCAAAGAAAAGAAAATTATCAGGTAAGCATAATTTAAGTTTTTCTTCATAAATGGAAAGAGTCTACAGCTGCATTCATTACTTTTGGGAAAAACAATATCCAAGCTATAGAGGACACTGAATGCAAAAACGGGAGGGTACAAGAGGCGGCCCATTCTGAGGGCACCAGGCCTGAAAACCCCTACCCAACAAAATCCAGCGTTGTCCGAAGCCGAGAACAACTTTGAAAAAAAAGAAAAGGCCCAAGGACCCTGACCCGCAGATAGTCCACAGCCTTGCTAGAGACCTCAGGAACTAGACTCGACTGAGTCAACAGCCTCCAAGAGACACCGTCACCCAGCAGTCAGTCTCCAAACAACACACCCCTTACTAAAGAAATGGAACAAACTACCGTATTCTTCCACAAAGAAGAAAAGGCATGGAGAAAACATGATTGTACTTGTAAAGTGCGGCTAATCCCCCTTAAGGAACTCAAGGCGCTGCTCTTTTTATCAATCTCGAAAGGAGGAAAGGCTGAGTAGACCTCGCCAGGGATCAAACTTGAAACCCTCAGTTTGCTACAGTGCAGAGTAGCCACAGTGCATTAGTATGCTGAGCTAGCTGTCCAGCTAGCATAAGGAACTCCAGAAAAAACCCTAAAAAGGGCACAAACACAGAGCAAAAAAACAGAGAAACCGGGTCAGAGAAACAAGGGGAGGCAACGTCCAGACCCCAGAAACAGAAACCACGGGATAAGGCCGGGAATCTGAACCAGAGAGGATTTTCCCCTAACACAGTGCACTCTAAAAAGCAACTGAAGATGAAGGTCCCCCAAGTCGCAAAAAGGTAGCTCAGAATACCAAAATATTCAGAAACTAAACCTTGTGCAGCAAGCTCAGATAGGTCTGACGAACAACACCTGAAGCAAAAACACTGCACGCTGCAGTCATCTAAAAATGACTCTGAAACTTAAATACTTGCAGGGCAAGCAGAAAGCAGCTGAAGATAGGATGCTTCAGATTGCTAAGTATCCACTAACTAGAAGATAACGTCACAGGCTAAGAGCCACCAGTCCTTCCCACAAATCTTGAACATGAAGAAAGGAGAAACCTCAAGAGGTTTACCGTACCTCGAATGCTCTGAGGACGAATTTAGCAGAGCAACAGATCTCAGATCATGCTCCAACACGGACCAGCCCAAGCAACAGACATGTCTGATAGACAGGGGGGACAGAAAGATCCCAACCAAAAACCCCCAGGGAATGGAAAGAAATAGGGGGAACTCACCCACCCCAACAGAGCTCGGGTGCCAACCAAATCTGCTCCTCCAAAATAAGGCACTCCCAAGGAGAACCCCCTGGGACTTAGAACAGAAAAAAGCGCAATAGATCCGTAGGAAGACCTGTCACAGCTCTCTTAGACAGTCTCTACGTAAAGAGATCAAATTCCAACAAGTGGAACAGAGTCCACAGAGCAGCAGATGCTGCCCCTTATAGAACTAAGCCACCTGATCCAACCTCCTACACACAGGGCAGGACAATGACCCTCTAGAGAGAGGAAACCCCAGCTCATAAGGAAGACAAATTATCTTCTCAAAAGGGAAGGGCACATATAAGAAAAGCGTACATGTCCACAAGACATGAACCCATAGTATTATCAAAACACGGACCGAATGAAAATTGATCCAGACACCATCATTGACCCCACAGAGAAAAAACTCCCCATAGAGGTGCACACTCTGTCCGAAGGACAAGTCAGGCCTTAAAGTTTATAACCAGTACCCAAAGGTGGATGTGAACTCTGGCCTTCCTGCTTGCAAGCCCAATGAGCTAGCCCCTATGTCCCAACATAGGGTCCCTGAAAAGAAAAACTGTCCACAGGATCATAAGTCTCCAGACATCCAAGACAAGAACTCTGGACCCAGAATCATCCTAGAACGAACACCACCCTCAGGAAACACAAGATACCCCGTCTGAAGCAATCAGACCTCACAGGGGAAGAGAACCAGGAAACCCGGAGAACGGGTACAGGACTCACTCATAATTCCCAGCCCAAAGGGAAGAGAACACCCTTAGCCGAAGGTCAACACCCCTCCAGCAAGGTACTAGGCCACAACAAAGTCACGCAATTTCTCTAGAGCCCAAAGGCCCCAAGGGCAACACTAAGGGAAATGAGAACGAGAACAGAGTCACCCGAGAGTAGAAAGAAAGGCTAGTCTCCATAATCCTTTCAGATTAACATTCCAAAGGACCACACCCAAGGGAGAAGAATGCAAAGTAGCCCGAACCCAGGCAGAAAAAACATCCCCTTAGCAAGAAGCTTGGAAAAAGAGACAACACCTCCTATCGCCCCTGATATGGAGACAACTAACTCCCGAAGGAAGACAGGGCCTCATGGCCTTCACTTCCTAATTAAGCAGCCAAAGCCGCCACAAAAACAGGACGAAGTCCAGAAAGTCTCGACCCAAAGGAAGAGAACCTCTAAAAGGAACAAGTCCTAAAAGGACACTTCCAAAGAGACAATGAAAGGCAAAACCGTAAGAACGGCGTTATGAAGGACCTAAAACGGCCAAGCCTCCAACCCACAACAGGAAGGAACACTCTAGTTTCCCCAAAAACGGAAACGACTGAGCATGTCGCCGTGGATCTCAACGGAGTCCCGGCCCTCTAAATTGAAAGGCGAATGAGGACTGAACCAATCGCCCATACCCCTAAGCAATCACAGACTCTAAGTCCTCTCAGGATGCTAATTGAAGCTTGTAAAATAAAACAAGAAAACAACAAAAATCATATTGTGATCACTAGGGGCCCTCACCGGTCCAACCGGACATAAAAAGGTGCCACGTGTCTGAACTAGGCTTCAAAGACAGAAGGATTTGTACCCAGTCAGGACCAGCCTGAAACCGAGACCCCCAGCACGGTCAAGGCCACATAGAGTCTCCCCCGATGATGGAGGGATAAAGAACAGTCAGACAGACTTTTGTAAACAGTGCGACCACAAAAACGCAAGTATCAATACCAGAGAAGAAAGTTCCCGAAGGAAACATCACACCACAACATGAACTTTAGACCAAATAAAAATCATCCTCACCGGATGAAAATAAAAGATAAGGCAACCTGTAGGTTATCGCCCAGGAAGAATGGACAGACCCGCAGGACCAGCCCAACAAGGGGCCAAGACTTCCAAGCTCAGAACTGGAAATGGATACACAAATAACAAAGACTATAAGAAAATTACTTCATCCCCTTATGTCTATGTATGCAAGCCAGTCGAAGAGTAAGACTGAGAATCCCCAGACCCATTAAGAGTGGGATCCTCCAGCAACGCCAAAAACGTAGAACATGAAGGCACGCCAGTCTATAACGAATGGTGCAACATACCTCCGCCGGGACAACAGGAAACACCGGCCCGAAGGTTGACACCCTGAGGCCACAGGAGCAGTCGCTTCCCCCGGAAGGCTGAACTGGACCAGGCGATCCCACGCCTGACGAGCCCCAGTTAACGAAGCATGGACAATATTGTAAACACACTCCTGGGAAGTGCATATGCCCCAGAGCCAAAGATATGGCCAAGCGGAACCATGTCGTAACCTCCGGTGGGAACAGGCCACACTCCCTAGAAAGGATAAGTAGCGTTTGGGTTCCCTGCATGCGTAGCAAGAGTTGATGGTAGGAAAACGGCATTCGGAACATAACTGATGGGCATGTTTCACCCGGGCCAATTCATATTTTTCACAAGAAGTAGAGTCTGAATCAGACACATCTGTCTCCAAGAATCCTCCATAACTGAGACACTGCCACCTCCAGAGAACCAGACACCAGCGGACCAGGATTTTTCCATCGCCACGTGGTCAGGAAAGCGGAAATGGAGTCACCAGGTAAATCGTGCAGTCCATGCAAAAGCACGCCCGATCGAAAAGGTCACGTCACTAGACATAGGCCGTTATGTTCCAAAATAACCATGAGCCGAAGCAACACTACACAGTAGCAGACAGAATCACATAAACATGATTATAAACCCCCCTGATTGCTTGTGGAGCTGTTAATATGAGTCGGGATGGATTCACAGAAATACTCTCCCTGCATCTCCGGACTCTAACTTTCGCCCAGGCTCTCACCAAGAGGCTGACAGGATTACTTAAAACTCCAGTCCCATGCCGAAGAGTACTACCCTCCATAAGAGACTTTATCGAAACTTCTGACACTTGTCTGCCAACCTCCTGGGATGAAAGGCAAAGAATGACTGGAGGATGAGGAAAGTGGGAGGAGTATTTAAGCCTTTGGCTGGGTTGTCTTTGCCTCCTCCTGGTGGCCAGGTTCTTATTTCCCAAAAGTAATGAATGCAGATGTGGACTCTTTCCATTTATGAAGAAAATGTTATTTGTAAGAGCTTTAGATGGCCGCACTATTTTCTGTCATGTAGTGCTCTAGACAAATTTATAGGTACCTCTTTAACAAAGAATACCATGGGAACAAAGCAAATTTGATAATAGTTGAATGACAAAGTGCCCTGTTTTTAAAAATATCTTCATGAAACCAGACTGGCGATCCTCCGCCCGCAGCTCCTGTTGTACTTGGTACAGCAATGACGAAACCGGCTTCCTCCAATCGTTGGGTGACCTCACGAGCTGGACGCCTTGGGGTGCACGCCATGATTGGAGGAAGCCGGATTCGTCATTGCTATGCCAAGTACAGAAGGAGCTGCGGGCAGAGGATCACCAGACTGTTTTCATAAATGAAAGGTAAGTATTTTTTTAAAAAAGACACATAAAAGTGCCCCTATTTTTAAGAGTATTTTTAAAAACCGGACACTTTCTTATTAAACTTTACATTCACTTCAAGTTTTATATCCCTTTAACTACCAGGAAAAATGATACTCAAGGATCAGCTGCTTATTGGCTGATAAGGACAACTACAACCACTCTGCTGGTGGACAAGAACATGGCCAAGCATGAAAACAAAATATTTTTTATCATCACAGAAGTTTGTGTTTTAATGCATTTTAATATACCCTCTTGTGTATATAGAGAGAAAGCAGGCAAGTAATAATAAATACGAATTTACACTTCTGTATGGTTCAGTTTTGATTGTACTATCCCTTTAAGTGGTGTAACTGGACCTGTTACTGCCTATTTCACAGTGTTTATTATTTGATCTTTGTTTCTTGACAGCCTCATTTTTAAATATAAACAGACCCTTCCCAACATATTTTCTTAATTTTTTTTTTCACACTCTCTGCTTGCGCCTTTCTGTATTTCCAAAATATAAAGCTTGTGCTTGTTTTAAGACTGTAAGACCTAAGTACCTGGATGATCTGTCATGCAGCTGTGGTGGTCTGGGAGGCCGAGGTGGCTTTTCTGGTTTGGCATCACGGTCTCCCTCTGGTCCTTCCGCAGTAATGCTGATCCCTCCCGAGGCGCTGCTGCTTGTGGACGTGTTCCGTCTGTGCGTCAGGTCTGACATGCTAGAGCAGCGGGAGTGTTCAGAGCTGTGACCTGCACCCGAGGCATTATGGGAGGTTAATTACAACTTTATCTTATTTGCACAGTCTAAAGCCAGAAACAGCAGGTTATTAAATCACACCCATCACAGTTTTAATGACTCGGCTTTAGTTTTCCATACAAGTGGTGTTAATGCAACGGAGCAAGCAGATAGCTTTAGTGATAACAAGTGAATGTCCAGTTAATAAATCTGCCATACGGCACAATAATAATACCCAATTTTTTATATGTTAAAGGGACAGGAACCCCCAAAATCTTATTTCATGATTTGGATAGAATATACAATTTTTAACAACTTCTATTATCAAATTTGCTTAATTATCTTGTTATCCTTTGCTGAAGGAACAACATTGCACTATGGCAGCTATGTGAACACATCTAGTCAGCCAATCACAAGAGACAAATGTGCAGGCACCAATCAGCAGCTAGCTACCACTAGTGTAGGATATGTGCGTATTCTTTTTCAACAAGGGATACCAAGAGAACAAAGCCCATTTTAAAATAGAAGTGAATTTAAAAAAAAAAAAGTGTCTTAATATTACATGTTCTATCAAAAACATGCAAGTTTAATTTTGACTTTCCTATCCCTTTAATGATGTCTACTCAAGAGACAGTCTAGTCAAAATTAAACTTTCACGATTCAAATAGGGCATGTCATTTTAAACAACTTTCCAATTTACTTTTAACATCAAATTTGCTTTGTACTCTTGGTATTCTTTGTTGAAAGCTAAAAATAGAGTAGGCTCATATGCTAATATCTAAGCCCTTGAAGGCCGCCTCTTATCTCAGAGCATTTTGACAGTTTTCACAGCTAGATAGCGCTCGTTCGTGTGCCATATAGATAACATTGTGCTCACTCCTGTGGGGTTATTTATGAGTTAGCACTGATTGGCTAAAATGCAAGTCTGTCAACAGAACTGAAATAAGGGGGCAGTCTGCAGAGGCTTAGATACAAGGTAATCACAGAGGTAAAAAGTGTATTAATATAACTGTGTTGGTTGTGCAAAACTGGTGAGTGGGTAATAAAGGGATTATGTTTATTTTTAAACAATAACAATTCTGGAGTAGACTGTCCCTTTAAACTTTATAATAAACCTACAGTAAATGTGGAGTATCTGCTCCGAGCCCCTTTCACTGGGCGTCCCAGTCTAACCTTTTAAACAGTGCTAAACTGGGAGCTTCTAAGTAAGTTTTATACTGGATTTTTATATCAGTATCTGTGCATATTCTTCTTTACCGTTGTGTCTATTACATGCAGTTATATGAAAAGTGGTGTATACTGCCCCTTTAAGAAACATGACCCACCCCCATCCCCATTACTATAAAATGCAATGTTTGCTCCTTTTAAAGTGAATGCAGACCCAATCAAACTAAAACACATGTATGACCAACTACGGAACATATTTAATAAGTTATAAACTTTTGTATCCTTTAACAAGCTTATTATCTTTGCTGCCAGAGAGAGAAATGCAGATTGGGGTAACGCTTGCTATTCCCACCACAACTTTTTAGTGCGCTAAAATAACCGTACTTTGTTTTGTGAAGATACACACAGCATATCATGAAGACTCCCCCAGCTGGGTAGTTCTGTGAGCAGCAGAAATGCGCTTACCTGATACTTTGGATTGCTGGCTGGCCTGGCTGGAGTTACGAGAATGCCCAGAGTGGGACATTTCCTCTGGACTTGAGAGGTTCTGATCTATTTCATCAAACATCCCTGGAAATCAATAAATAAATATAGGAATTGGGAATAGCTGTTCTGTCATCACGATCGATGTGTCACAATACAGCTGAAAACCCTTCTGTAGGCGTCTCCATTCACAATAATGACTTCAGTCTCACTCCACCAGTGCAATTACTTACTGTGGGACATCCCAAATTCCACAATCAAGGACATAATGTGTATCTGAATATTTTTTACTACAGCCAGGGCTCAAAATGTCATGACCTAAGCTACTAGCCAGCCCAAAATGTTACTTGCCACTTTTGATCCCACTCACACCACACCCACTACCCCCCCCCCTTGACATATGTTTAGCCAATGTGAAACACCTTATTATGCAGTAATATTTTAATATTGTGTTTGTTTTATACCATAACTTAAATAATTCAACATACAGTAATGAATTAACAAAAATAAGTGCATGGCAGTTGGCAACATCAACTAGAGGTTCTGGGGAAGACAACAGCTGGACAAAAAAAAAGGAAGTTGTTGAACTGAGAGAAAGCAGAGTATGTTGACATTAATGTGAGGTCATAGCAGACCTGGAAAAAATGTTTTAGAACTATCATCTCTCAACTATCTTTCTTCATTCCCTCCTCAATCTCTCTTTTTACCCCCTCCCTTCTCTCTCGGGCCATATCTTCTCTTTACACTCTCTCTTCTCTCTCAAATCTCTTAACGCTATCTTTTTCGCCACTTTCAATTTTCCTCTCCAATCTCTCTCTACCCCTGTTTACCCTCTCAGAAGTAACAGTCTAAGCACTAATGGGGTCCCTATACCCCTAGAGGAATAACATATCCTAGCCCTTTCATGGATATATATCTCTTTAGATAATATTTGTACACATGCACTCGGCCACTGGCTAGTGGAAATTTTGACCCCTGCTACAGCTATAAAACAATGACAGCAGATAATGGAGCCAGATGCGGGAAGTTCTCATACCTGAGCCAAGCATTGCCTGGCGACTTCTGTTCTGGCGTACAGTATTGCTTGCGCTGCGCACAGTTCCTTCACCCTTACAGGTCAACTGTAGGGAAGAATCCTGTCCAGGGGCAGAAACCGATTTGGCTGTTGATGGAGGCCTGAAATGAAGCGATCAGTTAACAGCGCAATCAATTTAAATTGCACTTTTACAATCAAAGTCTGCAAAGTTCAATCTTTATTGGAAATCAACATAGAGGCCATTTACTCTGGCTCATTCTATGTGTGTAGTCAATGTTTTCCACAAAAGAAAGAATAGCTCAGCTTGTGCCTGTTATTGGCTGTACTAACACACCCACGCTACAGGTTTATTGATTGGTTAAACTGGCACACCCATATTACAGTTTTCATTCTGATTGGTTACACTGACACACCCACATTACAGTTTTCATTCTGATTGGTTACACTGACACACCACATTACAGTTTTCATTCTGATTGGTTACACTGACACACCCACATTACAGTTTTCATTCTGATTGGTTACACTGACACACCCACATTACAGTTTTCATTCTGATTGGTTACACTGACACACCCACATTAGTTTTAATTCTGATTGGTTACACTGACACACCCACATTACAGTTTTTATTTTGATTGGTTACACTGACACACCCACATAACAGTTTTCATTCTGATTGGTTACACTGACACACCCACATTACAGTTTTTATTTTGATTGGTTACACCGACACACCCACATTACAGTTTTCATTCTGATTGGTTACACTGACACACCCACATTACAGTTTTCATTCTGATTGGTTACACTGACACCCACATTAGTTTTAATTCTGATTGGTTACACTGACACATCCACATTACAGCTTTTATTTTGATTGGTTACACTGACACACCCACATAACAGTTTTCATTTTGATTGGTTACACTGCCACACCCCCACTGGAAGTTCACTCTAACCTACTGTAATGCATGAGCAATACTTTGGGAGAGTCCTGGTTCTTTAAGAGAGGCTAGTAAGTTTTCTACAGATATCTGTGCTGCTGCTCATAGTATTGTTTAAGGCTAAAAGGTTCACACAGAAATGATCAGCTGCCCTCATCCCAGTAATCAAATAACTGTCAATAAAAACAACTTACGTTTTAAAGCAGGGGTCTCCAGAGAGCAGAGACATCCCAATGGTGACCTGCCAAGTGAAATGTGACATATTAGTCATTGTTGGAAGTGACAAGCGCAAGACTGGAAGACAGATGTTTATGGTAAGAAGGGCAGGGTAACTGGTGAAGGCATACTGGCAAGAGAGGGTAGAATGAATGTGGTATTTGGGGAGAGTATAAACAGAGGCAGAAGGAGTGGGGGGAGTCGCTACCTTCAGTATAGAGTTGTCCTGTCTTGTGTTTCTCGTATCGTATCCTTCCAACAGGCAGCAGCGTGCCGTGGATCCAGAGCCGGCAAACTCTGCCAGGTTCAGGTCAGCAAAACCCAGCTGAAAATATGAAGAAAAAACCCCCACTTTAGATGATCCCGGCACAGCAAAGGTGGTGAGAGACCGAAGGAAAATGACAACATGCAACTTGAAGCGTCCCTTGCGCACACACACGTTACAATGTAATGTAGTAATGCAGGAGCCGCACAACAAGATTATTGCCGCTTGCACTGCACAATAAGCATTAGACTTGTGCATTTGAATCCTCCGTTAGGATACGAATGCGGAAGTAAGCTCTATTTGTGTTTTTTCAGAGCCGGACTGATTCTAGTACAAGATCACCATGTTAAGATCTGGATTTGCACAGATCTAAAAGGTGGTGATCTTGCACCAGAATTAATCCAGCTCCAAAAAGAGACAAATAGCGCTTACGCATTCAGATACTAACGAAGTGTAATAAGCATATGCAGCTCAGTACGCTTTCATAAGCTCTTTGGACATATAGACAGCTTTCAGGCTACTATATTTTATTCTTATAAGCCTTATGCTCATTCTGTATTTTTTATAACTACACCATAATATTCTGCTTTACTAAACAGCATGGGAATAATAGGAGTTATATCATTAAATCTAATGTACCAATCAGAGGGTACAGGGATCGCTGCTTAACAGATGCAGCTTCTGATTGGCTACACGGAGCAGAGCCGTATAAAGAAAACAAAGGGTTCAGCTAAGGTAACTTTGCATTCAAATTTATGAAAATTAATATGCACAGAAGATTTTTTCTAAAATGGTATTTTGTTTTTGCTAGCAAAAATGATACATTAACCCCTTAATGACCGCCCACGTACAGGGTACATCTGTGGTCGTTAACAAGCCCCTTTATAGTGCAGGTCTTGCCGATGCCGTGAGGCATGCAGTACTAGCATAGTCTTGACGCTTCCAACAAAGCTGCACTAGGAAACCCCTTAACAAACACGTGGCATACAGGGTACATTGGTCATTAATGGAGTTAAAGTATATTAAAGGGACTGTAAAGTCAAAATTAAATGTTCATTAGCCAAATAAAGACTGCAATTTTAAACAACTTTCCAATATACTTCTATATATTTGTTTTGTTCTCTTGGTATCTTTTTTAAGAGTAAATCTAGATAGGCTGATATGAGCTTAGGAGCGTGCACGTGTCTTTAGCAGTCTATGGCAGCAGTGTTTGCAACTATGTATAACATTGCTATAAACAATATTGCAGATAATGCTCCCAAATGGTTAAAGACATGTTTACGTACCAAGGGAACTAAGCACATTTGATAATAGAAGTAAAGTGGAAAGTTGCTAACGGTTTACTGCCATTATCAAATGTGCTTTGTTCCCTTGGTACGTAAATATGTCTTTAGCCATTTGGCAGCATTATCTGCAACCTTGGCTCTCCTGATGTTTTGGAACTATATTTCCCATGATGCTCAGGCAGTGTAAAGAATGTCTTGGCATCATGGGCAATGTAGTTCCAAAACATCTGGAGAGCCAAGGTTGCCGACCTCTATCCAATCCATTTAAGTTTAATTTTCACTTTATTGTCTCTTTAAAGGTGAATGCATGATGTATGTGTCCCTTTAACAGTAGGTGACCACAAAAAGCAGCCACTTTATATGCTTGGAAGATGGTGGTTCTTAAGTGGCCCCTCTGCACCCTGCTACTGTTTAATGGGCAGAGGGTCTTCTACCTTCTATCAGGTCAGGAAACTAATGGCGGAAAAGAGCTGTCAAGAGAGGATGCTCTGCCCTGAGTGCCCTCACGGTGCTTCCGCCATAAAGCTGCTGATTCAACAAAGTTGTCTGGGCCTTTGTACTAAAGTTGTGTCACACAGGGAATGGGGGAAGAAATACATAGTGTGCACCATAGGAATCCTATACGCAGATCCTGCCACGGTAAACGTACCTTACAACAGGATGTGTGTAATGTATCCTACCAAATAATAACCAGGGGCCACTGTAACCATAACAAAACGCAAAATATAATCCACTATATACATACACATTTATTCAGAAGGGATTAGGAAAAGAATTGTTAAAACAACATCTCTTGATTTGTTCTTGGGAATTCATTTATCTTTTTTAACATAGAAGATGGAATTGGCAAGTCACCCTGGATTTTTGTGCTCGCCCTCCAAATAAAATATGACCCAGAGGGCACCTGGAAAAAGCAACAAGCAAATTAAACAGATATTTAAGCTGGGACCCTAGAGATGTGCCGGTGTTGGACAACAAGACGTGCGAGTGACATCACGGAGAGCAGATGGGGATGACATGGACACATTTGATGAGTATGATAGGCTTACCTTTGAGTATGTTTTTCCACCCTTGAGTTCCTGTAACAGGAAAAGATAGATTATGATTTCCATTGTGAAAATGCAAAAACAAACAGTGCACAGTTTATGGATCATACGAACAGCTGTTGTGTTAGAAAATACACCCAAGTGCAGTTAAAAGTCCTTGAGACGCACAAAGGGTTAAATCCAGAGCGACACTCTGGTTGTGTGCGTAGAAAACCAGAACTGACATCCTGCAGCAATGACGCGCAGCCCACATCACGCACAGCATCTCACACAAAGCATCCCACACGCTGTACCGCAAAACAGTTTCACAGCAGCCCACTTTAGTGCTCACACAATTAGAAATAGCAAATGCAGCCTTGCGATTCCCAGCACACAGCTATCAGCCATGAAGCACCCTGTGCGGAAAAAAACACGCAGGTTCTGTGGCATTGTACAAAGTATTAAAGGGATATTAGCACTGCCGGATGGTTAGCCAATAAGAAGCTGCAGACCCATGTGGCCACCAATCACCAACCATCACCAGTTCAGTAGCTCTCCAGCAGGACGTTAATCACTAATGCACACATTACATGCTGAAAGCAATTAGAGCACATCATTCTGCATTAGTGTCTCTTTAATTACTGGTAACTAGACTCTGAGCACAGAAAATGTCACTGTCTTTTAATCTCTGGTATTGTCAACTGAATAAGGTGATAGTCTCAATCACCGACCCTGTTCTATACAAGGAGAATGTTATTACTCACTGCCCCCAGAAAGGCTGAATGGCATTCTGGAGAATTCAGCACCTTAACCCTGCAACATGCTGCACTGTGTTTGTTTGATCAAACAGAGGATCTTATTTAGAACGGTCTATTATTGGCCAAAGCAAAGACAAACATGAGAATTTTCAAAAGGTATGCTTCTGCACTGCAAAACAATGGAAATTCTGCTAATAAATTGCACTAAATTACTGACATGCACTGTGAATATATAAAACATTTATTGTATATGCAGATCTTTTGCAATGCAGCGCTTAATTGCTGATATACTTTGAATTTATAAAACTTTTATTGTGAGTACAGCTATTATACAATGCAGTGCTTGAATGATAATATATATTTATATTTTGGGCATATATATAAAACATTGTGGGTCAGACTTCACCCGTTTACGGGCACACGATAAATAACCAACTATTACAAGTGGCTGGTTATTGCTACCGCGAGCATTCTAATTTTCTAAATGTCCCCCAATTGCCCCCAAAATAAAATGTAGTAATCTTTATTAAAAAATATTAATAGTAGTATCTTTATTTTTTATAAAGTAACTGCACAAAGCAGTTATAAGGGGTTAAAGTTGGTGGGTGTGGGGTGTTAGAGGAAAAAAAATGGCACTGAAAAGTTCCTTTACATTGTGGTCTATGGAAACTGTGTGTTCCCTGTAAATGTATATGCTTATATAGATATATATTTATGCGCTAATATGTATATATGTAAAATTGCTTCCCGTTGCTGCGCTACTTACCCCCTTCGCTGCGCTAGGTTCTCTGCCGTGTCCGACAGCATGAGAACGAGGCTCCCATTGGAGCCTATGGAAGCGCACTCTTGTGAGAGCAAAGCTTCTGTGCAATGCGAACGCGACCAAGGCATTTCACCTAACTTGTAATACCAGTGCTCATTTGCGTGTGCTGGTATTTCTAAGATGAGCGCAAATATCGCTTTTGCAAAAGTGATATTTTACGCTCAACTTGTAATCTGGCCCTTATTGTGTATGAAAACCATATGCAATGCTAAACTTAATGGCATATACTACGTATTTATAACATCTAATGTGTATGCCCATCTTTTCAATTCATTTATTAATTATAAAAAAAACATAATTTATGCTTACCTGATAAATTTATTTCTCTTGTGGTGTATCCAGTCCACGGATCATCCATTACTTGTGGGATATTCTCCTTCCCAACAGGAAGTTGCAAGAGGATCACCCACAGCAGAGCTGCTATATAGCTCCTCCCCTAACTGCCATATCCAGTCATTCGACCAAAACTAGCCGAGAAAGGAGAAACCATAGGGTGCAGTGGTGACTGTAGTTTAAAATTTAGACCTGCCTTAAAAGGACAGGGCGGGCCGTGGACTGGATACACCACAAGAGAAATACATTTATCAGGTAAGCATAAATTATGTTTTCTCTTGTTAGGTGTATCCAGTCCACGGATCATCCATTACTTGTGGGATACCAATACCAAAGCTAAAGTACACGGATGAAGGGAGGGACAAGGCAGGTACTTAAACGGAAGGAACCACTGCCTGTAGAACCTTTCTCCCAAAAATAGCCTCCGAAGAAGCAAAAGTATCAAATTTGTAAAATTTTGAAAAGGTATGAAGCGAAGACCAAGTCGCCGCTTTGCAAATCTGTTCAACAGAAGCCTCATTTTAAAGGCCCAGGTGGAAGCCACAGCTCTAGTAGAATGAGCTGTAATCCTTTCAGGGGGCTGCTGTCCAGCAGTCTCATAGGCTAAGCGAATTACGCTCCGAAGCCAAAAAGAAAGAGAGGTTGTCGAAGCCTTTTGACCTCTCCTCTGTCCAGAGTAAACAACAAACAGGGAAGATGTTTGATGAAAATCTTTAGTCGCTTGTAAGTAAAACTTTAAAGCACGGACTACGTCCAAATTATGTAAAAGACGTTCCTTCTTTGAAGAAGGATTAGGACACAATGATGGAACAACAATCTCTTGATTGATATTCTTGTTGGAAACTACCTTAGGTAAAAACCCAGGTTTTGTACGCAGAACTACTTTATCTGTATGGAAAATCAGATAAGGAGAATCACATTGTAAAGCTGATAACTCAGAGACTCTACGAGCCGAGGAAATAGCCATCAAAAACAGAACTTTCCAAGATAAAAGTTTGATATCAATGGAATGAAGGGGTTCAAACGGAACTCCTTGAAGAACCTTAAGAACCAAGTTTAAGCTCCATGGAGGAGCAACCGGTTTAAACACAGGCTTAATTCTAACCAAAGCCTGACAAAATGCCTGGACGTCTGGAACCTCTGCCAGACGCTTGTGCAAAAGGATAGAAAGAGCAGAAATCTGTCCCTTTAAAGAACTAGCTGATAATCCTTTATCCAAACCCTCTTGGAGAAAGGACAATATCCTAGGAATCCTAACCTTAGTCCATGAGTAATTCTTGGATTCACACCAATGAAGATATTTGCGCCATATCTTATGGTAGATTTTCCTGGTTACAGGCTTTCGTGCCTGTATTAAGGTATCAATGACTGACTCGGAGAAGCCACGCCTTGATAAAATCAAGCGTTCAATCTCCAGGCAGTCAGTCTCAGAGAAATTAGATTTGGATGATTGAAAGGACCTTGTAGTAGAAGGTCTTGTCTCAGAGGCAGAGGCCAAGGTGGAAAGGATGACATGTCCACCAGGTCTGCATACCAGGTCCTGCGTGGCCACGCAGGCACGATCAAGATCACCAATGCTCTCTCCTGTTTGATTTTGGCAATCAGTCGAGGGAGCAGAGGAAACGGTGGAAACACATAAGCCAGGTTGAAGAACCACGGTGCTGCTAGAGCATCTATCAGCGTCGCTTCTGGGTCCCTGGACCTGGATCCATAACAAGGAAGCTTGGCGTTCTGGCGAGACGCCATGAGATCCAATTCTGGTGTGCCCCAACGATGAACCAATTGAGCAAACGCCTCTGGATGGAGTTCCCACTCCCCTGGATGAAAAGTCTGATGACTTAGAAAATCCGCCTCCCAGTTCTCTACACCTGGGATATAGATCGCTGATAGATGGCAAGAGTGAGTCTCTGCCCAGCGAATTATCTTGGAGACTTCTAACATCGCTAGGGAGCTCCTGGTCCCCCCTTGATGGTTGATGTAAGCCACAGTCGTGATGTTGTCCGACTGAAATCTGATTAACCTCAGTGTTGCTAACTGAGGCCAAGCTAGAAGAGCATTGAATATTGCTCTTAACTCCAGAATATTTATTGGGAGGAGTTTCTCCTCCTGAGTCCACGATCCCTGAGCCTTCAGGGAATTCCAGACTGCACCCCAACCTAGAAGGCTGGCATCTGTTGTTACAATTGTCCAATCTGGCCTGCGAAAGGTCATACCTTTGGACAGATGGACCCGAGATAGCCACCAGAGAAGAGAATCTCTGGTCTCTTGATCCAGATTTAGCAGAGGGGACAAATCTGTGTAATCCCCATTCCACTGACTGAGCATGCATAATTGCAGCGGTCTGAGATGTAGGTGCGCAAATGGCACTATGTCCATCGCCGCTACCATTAAGCCGATCACTTCCATGCACTGAGCCACCGAAGGGCGCGGAATGTAGTGAAGAACACGGCAGGAATTTAGAAGCTTTGATAACCTGGACTCCGTCAGGTAAATTTTCATTTCTACAGAATCTATCAGAGTTCCTAGGAAGGAAACCCTTGTGAGGGGTGATAGAGAACTCTTTCCCTCGTTCACTTTCCACCCATGCAACCTCAGAAATGCCAACACTATGTCTGTATGAGATTTGGCAATTTGGAAGTTTGACGCCTGTATCAGGATGTCGTCTAGATAAGGGGCCACTGCTATGCCCCGTGGTCTTAGGACCGCCAGAAGAGACCCCAGAACCTTTGTAAAAATTCTTGGGGCTGTAGCTAACCCGAAGGGAAGAGCCACAAACTGGTAATGCCTGTCTAGAAAGGCAAACCTTAGGAACCGATGATTATCTTTGTGAATCGGTATGTGAAGGTAAGCATCCTTCAAATCCACTGTGGTCATGTACTGACCCTCCTGGATCATTGGTAGGATTGTCCGAATAGTTTCCATTTTGAACGATGGAACGCTGAGGAATTTGTTTAAGATCTTTAGATCCAAAATTGGTCTGAAGGTTCCCTCTTTTTTGGGAACCACAAACAGATTTGAATAAAATCCCTGTCCTTGTTCCATCTGTGGAACTGGATGGATCACTCCCATTATTAGGAGGTCTTGCACACAGCGTAAGAATGCCTCTTTCTTTATCTGGTTTACAGATAATCTCGAAAGGTGAAATCTCCCTTGTGGGGGGGAAGCTTTGAAGTCCAGAAGATATCCCTGAGATATGATCTCCAACGCCCAGGGATCCTGAACATCTCTTGCCCACGCCTGGGCGAAGAGAGAAAGTCTGCCCCCTACTAGATCCGTTGCCGGATAGGGGGCCGTTCCTTCATGCTGTCTTAGAGGCAGCAGCAGGCTTTCTGGCCTGCTTGCCTTTGCTCCAGGCCTGGTTAGATTTCCAGGCCGGCTTGGATTGCGCAAAAGTTCCCTCTTGTTTTGTAGCAGAGGAAGTTGATGCTGCACCTGCCTTGAAGTTTTGAAAGGCACGAAAATTAGACTGTTTGGCCCTTGATTTGGCCCTGTCCTGAGGAAGGGTATGACCCTTACCTCCAGTAATGTCAGCAATAATTTCCTTCAAACCAGGCCCGAATAGGGTCTGCCCCTTGAAGGGAATGTTAAGTAATTTAGACTTTGAAGTCACGTCAGCTGACCAAGATTTAAGCCATAGCGCCCTACGCGCCTGGATGGCGAATCCAGAATTCTTAGCCGTTAGTTTAGTCAAATGAACAATGGCATCAGAAACAAATGAGTTAGCTAGCTTAAGTGTTCTAAGCTTGTTAAGTATTTCAGTCAATGGAGTAGCTGTCTGAAAGGCCTCTTCCAGAGACTCAAACCAGAACGCCGCAGCAGCAGTGACAGGAGCAATGCATGCAAGGGGCTGCAGGATAAAACCTTGTTGAATAAACATTTTCTTAAGGTAACCTAATTTTTTATCCATTGGATCTGAAATAGCACAACTGTCCTCGACAGGGATAGTGGTACGATTTGCTAAAGTAGAAACTGCTCCCTCCACCTTAGGGACCGTCTGCCATAAGTCCTGTGTGGTGGCGTCTATTGGAAACATTTTTCTAAAAATAGGAGGGGGGGAAAACGGCACACCGGGTCTGTCCCACTCCTTAGTAATAATTTCTGTAAACCTTTTAGGTATTGGAAAAACGTCAGTACACACCGGCACCGCGTAGTATTTATCCAGTCTACACAATTTCTCTGGCACTGCAATTGTGTCACAGTCATTCAGAGCAGCTAAAACCTCTCCAAGCAACACACCGGAGGTTCTCAAGTTTAAATTTAAAAGTAGACATATCTGAATCAGGTTTCCCCGAGTCAGAGACATCACCCACAGACTGAAGCTCT
>NC_069510.1:108562664-108565164 GCF_027579735.1 Bombina bombina | reverse complement strand
CAAAGCTGGGGAATGGGTAGTAAAGGCGTTATCTATCTTTTTAAACAATAACAATTTTAGTGTTGACTGTCCCTTTAAGGCTGGGTTTAACCCTTTTGAATGCCAAATAGATCTATCTGTTACACAATATTTATTTAGCACCCAAGTTGTTAACAGGAACATTGTTGCGGGCACATTATGTTTGGGGCAAGAATACAACAGTTCAGCCTATAATATTTATGGTACTCCGGTTCCCTGCCATATTTGTGCCCTGATGATGACAATATTAGCGCTATGAGTATTATGTGTTATGCAGGTAGGTCACACAAACAAAGTGCACTGCTACTGCATCACTGCAATGACCGTTTGTTCTAATCAGGAGTAAAATGAGAACGTGTGACTGCCAGTGACAGAAGCGCACACTACCTTATCTGAACAGGACATCCGCTCCTCCACAGCTCGCTGCACACAAACCGCAACCAACGCTACAAACTGCCCTGAGAACGGATTCAGCACAGACACAGGGAAGGAAAGAGGGGGAGGGAGGCTGTCTCTTTAAACCAGATTTTATGCTGTGTGTAGTATCTGAACCTTTGGGGCTATATTCCAAAATACATTGCTCCTTAGAGGGACATGATAGGGGGGAAACTACATACTCTACTATTACTCTTTAGAGCATGGATCTGTAGCACTAGTGACCCTGCAATTCTGTGTGCTTAAACAGCATAGCGGTTAAACACATAATTAAAGAACTGCTCAGGAGCAGCAGAGAACTTCTGGTTCCAAGTGGACACAGCAACTGTGCCAATTACCAGTGGCAGTCACACAGTTGGGTTGTGCAACTACTGATGCTGATTGGGTCACCGGCTGCAGGACCAGAAGTGCTCTGCAGATCCCAAGTGGTACATTAACTATGTGTTTAATCCCATTGCAAGCTCTTACCAATAAAAACCATGTAATTGTTGTACTATAATGTTCCAATAAAGAGTATATCTGCTGGAGCACATTTAGTGGTAACCCAGGCAGTATTTGCTTTTCTACATCTTCAAGTAGGTTAAAAGGCAAGAAATGTTACCTAGAAAAAATAAACAGCTGCTGCGGTTATGTATTGTGTATCTGCTGCAGCAACCAGGAACCCAGACGTCTCTGGTTATGCAAGGACATAGTGTATTGCATAAGGCTGCTCTTACAGTCACTGTCAAGGTTAAAAGGGACAGTCTACAAAATGTTTATTGTTTAAAAAGATAGATAATCCCTTTATTACCCATTCCCCAGTTTTGCACAACCAACAGTTATATTAAAGGGACAGTATACACCAATTGTTATATAACTGCATGTAATGGACACTACTATAAAGAAGAATATGCACAGATACTGATATAACAATCCAGTATAAAACCTTTCTTAGAGGCTCCCAGATTAGCACTGTAGATGAGGGTAGGCTGGGACACCCACTGAAAGGGGCTGGAAAAGCAGGAAGGGCAGACACTCCCCACTCCCCTGCATATGAAAAGACCTATTACACTACCATGAGTCTGTAGACATCAGTATACATCTATAACTTTGGAGCTCGGTTAGGAGTATGAAATTCAGCACAATGTTATTTTAAAATAAGCAAAACTATACATTTAAAAAAACAACAAAAAAACACTCCCAGACGGGCTATATAAATGGATCATTTGTAAAATATTCATGCAAAGAAAAATCTAGTGTACAATGTTGTGCCATTACTACACTTTTGTTCTCAGATTACCTTCTACCTAACCCTTGCAGATTGCCCCCCTTATTTCAGGTCTTTGGACAGACTTGCACTTTAGCCAATCAGTGCCATCTCATAAGTAACTTCATGGGAGTGAGAACAATGTTATCTATATTGCACACACGAACGAGCACTGTCTAGCTGTGAAAAAAACCGTCAAAATGCACTGAGATAAGAGGAGGCCTTCAAAGGCTTAGAAATTGGCATATGAGCCTACCTAGGTTTAGCTTTCAACAAAGAATACTAAGAGAACAAAACAAAATTGGTGATAAAAGTAAATTGGAAAGTTGTTTAAAATTGCATGTCCTACCTGAATCATGAAAGGTTCATTTTGACTAGACCGTCCCTTTAAACTAAATGGGTGATGAAAAATATTAGAACCGCTAGAAAGAAGAAGGCAGCATTTTGGGCTATCAGTGCAACGAGCAATAAGTCAGAGGCTGGAGTGAGGCTACGCGAGCACTGGATTATACAGGGGAATCGATTGCGCCAAAAAATAAATAGATAAAAATGTGCAGCGAGGAGGCAGGGACAGAGACCAAGTGTTGCTGTGCAGTGTGAGCTGTGGAATACAGGCCCATGCAAAACGGATTGGACTTGATAAACGTATTTTTTTATTTTTTTCTAATTTAAATTTAGTTTGTTTTTTTTAAATAATTAAGATTTCTGCTGAAATCAACAGAATCCCACAACTTGTGCTCCCAAAACCTCAAACAAGTGGTAACACAAGCGTTTGCCCTTAGTGATGTGTGGCTCCTCACT
>NC_069510.1:108512664-108555164 GCF_027579735.1 Bombina bombina | reverse complement strand
GCAATGGTAATTGCGGGCAGCAAATTGCTGCCTACCAGAGGAGAAGCTGGGAAGACAGGGGTGCCGTGGATGATAAATCTGGCTCCATATCGGCTCAGAGAGCTGGGAGTGGTGTGTTTACGTCAGTGAAGAAGTGTATTACAAGCCACAGCTGACTCTCTGGGAAAGTGTAGTTTTTAAATACGGACACCTGAGGCAACAACTGCATATATACGTATTCCATGGCAAAAAACGGTAATAACTTCATAGTAGAATGCACCCATGCACATTTCAGTTTTTACTTTTCTATACCTTTAAGGGTATTTGGGTGCTGTTTTTTTAGGGTACCAGAGTTCCTTCAATGCTCCGAAGCATCAATAAATGTTGTGTGGGTGAAATGATTTGGGATACATTGTAATAAAGATTTTAGGTATATCCTGTGGAATTTTGCTTTGTGTGAACCCATGTTATTCAGTACAGAACGTCTTCTCTTGCTCATTGCAAGTCCACGGAAGCAACCGGCGCGTACATACGGTTACATCTATATACAGGGAAATCTATAGGCGGTATAAACCTGAACTTTTACTCTTTTTGAGATGAATGACCTGGAATTGAAAGGGCTGCTGGAAGGAACAAACAGCCTATGAACACATTCCTTAAATTCTCCAGGGACAGGGAAAGGTCAAAGTCCAAACTTGAAAAAAGAAAAAAAAAAAAAAAAAAGTACAAAATGCTGTAGATGGGGGAGGGTAAAAAAAACTGGAATCTACCTGCAGGCTGACAACAAAATTGTTAAAGGGACACTAAACAAAAAACCTGCAGCACTCTAAAGTTCTTTTTAAACATTTCACAATACCTTTGAGTTGTCCATTTTATACAGTTTCGCTGTATTCAGTTACTAGTGCAGACAGCCTCTTATCACATGCATTATTAGCTTTTCACAGCAAGACACAGCTAATTCATGTGTAAAATAGATAACATTGTGCTCACTCCCGCAGAGTTGTGCAGGACACAGCACTAATTGGCTAAAATGCAAGTCAATAGATATTAAATGTGATAGTAAATCCTAGGGTTTGTGAAGCGCTAGGATTTACCAGTGCAACAAATAAAGGGGACTTTCAGTCATTAAGTACAAATAAAATCCTTTATTTGTCTGCTGCGTTTGCGGAGCACCTCAGGCATTCGATCACTGTGATGATTTTAGCCAATAGCGTGTAAGCTATCCAGCATAATGCCAGCTGGCCCGCACGGCTATTAGCTAAAAGGTGAAAACGCCACCTCACTGAAAAAAAAACATAATTTATGCTTACCTGATAAATTTATTTCTCTTGTAGTGTAGTCAGTCCACGGGTCATCCATTACTTATGGAATATATCTCTTCCTAACAGGAAGTTGCAAGAGGATCACCCAGCAGAGCTGCTACATAGCTCCTCCCCTCACATGTCATATTCAGTCATTCGACCAAAACCAGACGAGAAAGGAGAAACCATAGGGTGCAGTGGTGACTGGAGTTTAATTAAAATTTAGATCTGCCTTAAAGACAGGGCGGGCCGTGGACTGACTACACTACAAGAGAAATAAATTTATCAGGTAAGCATAAATTATGTTTTCTCTTGTTAAGTGTAGTCAGTCCACGGGTCATCCATTACTTATGGAATACCAATACCAAAGCTAAAGTACACGGATGAAGGGAGGGACAAGGCAGGAACCTTAAACAGAAGGAACCACTGCCTGAAGCACCTTTCTCCCAAAAATAGCCTCCGAAGAAGCAAAAGTGTCAAATTTGTCAAATTTTGAAAAAGTGTGAAGTGAAGACCAAGTAGCAGCCTTGCAAATCTGTTCAACAGAGGCCTCATTTTTAAAGGCCCAGGTGGAAGCCACAGCTCTAGTAGAATGAGCTGTAATCCTTTCAGGAGGCTGCTGTCCAGCAGTCTCATAGGCTAAACGTATTATGCTACGAAGCCAAAAAGAGAGAGAGGTAGCCGAAGCCTTTTCACCTCTTCTCTGTCCAGAGTAAACGACAAACAGGGAAGAAGTTTGACGAAAATCTTTAGTTGCCTGCAAATAGAACTTCAGGGCACGGACTACGTCCAGATTATGCAAAAGTCGTTCCTTCTTTGAAGAAGGGTTAGGACACAGAGATGGAACAACAATCTCTTGATTGATATTCCTGTTAGTAACTACCTTAGGTAAGAACCCAGGTTTAGTACGCAGAACTACCTTGTCTGAATGAAAAATCAGATAAGGAGAATCACAATGTAAGGCAGATAACTCAGAGACTCTTCGAGCCGAGGAAATAGCCATCAAAAACAGAACCTTCCAGGATAACAGCTTGATATCAATGGAATGAAGGGGTTCAAATGGAACGCCTTGAAGAACGTTAAGAACTAAGTTTAAGCTCCACGGTGGAGCAACAGTCTTAAACACAGGCTTAATCCTAGCTAAAGCCTGACAAAAAGCCTGAACGTCTGGAACTTCTGCCAGACGTTTGTGTAGAAGAATAGACAGAGCAGAAATCTGTCCCTTTAACGAACTAGCAGATAAGCCCTTTTCTAAACCCTCTTGTAGAAAAGACAATATCCTAGGAATCCTAACCTTACTCCATGAGTAACTCTTGGATTCGCACCAATATAAATATTTACGCCATATCTTATGGTAAATTCTTCTGGTAACAGGCTTCCTAGCCTGTATTAAGGTATCAATAACCGACTCCGAGAAGCCACGCTTTGATAGAATCAAGTGTTCAATCTCCATGCAGTCAGCCTCAGAGAAATTAGATTTGGATGGTTGAAAGGACCCTGAATTAGAAGGTCCTGTCTCAGAGGCAGAGACCACGGTGGATAGGACGACATGTCCACTAGGTCTGCATACCAGGTCCTGCGTGGCCACGCAGGCGCTATCAGAATCACCGAAGCTCTCTCCTGTTTGATCTTGGCAATCAAACGAGGAAGCATCGGAAATGGTGGAAACACATAAGCCATGTTGAAGACCCAAGGGGCTGTCAGAGCATCTATCAGCACCGCTCCTGGGTCCCTGGACCTGGATCCGTAACAAGGAAGCTTGGCGTTCTGGCGAGACGCCATGAGATGCAGATCTGGTTTGCCCCAACGATGAATCAGTTGAGCGAAGACCTCCGGATGAAGTTCCCACTCCCCCGGATGAAAAGTCTGGCGACTTAGAAAATCCGCCTCCCAGTTCTCCACGCCTGGGATGTAAATCGCTGACAGGTGGCAAGAGTGAGACTCTGCCCAGCGAATTATCTTTGAGACTTCCAACATCGCTAGGGAACTTCTGGTTCCCCCTTGATGGTTGATGTAAGCCACAGTCGTGATGTTGTCCGACTGAAATCTGATGAACCTCAGAGTTGCTAACTGAGGCCAAGCTAGGAGAGCATTGAATATTGCTCTTAATTCCAGAATATTTATTGGGAGGAGTTTCTCCTCCTGAGTCCATAGTCCCTGAGCCTTCAGGGAGTTCCAGACTGCGCCCCAACCTAGAAGGCTGGCGTCTGTTGTTACAATTGTCCAATCTGGCCTGCGAAAGGTCATCCCCTTGGACAGATGTGGCCGAGAAAGCCACCATAGAAGAGAATCTCTGGTCTCTTGATCCAGATTTAGCAGGGGGGACAAATCTGAGTAATCCCCATTCCACTGACTTAGCAGGCACAATTGCAGCGGTCTGAGATGCAGGCGCGCAAATGGTACTATGTCCATTGCCGCTACCATTAAGCCGATTACTTCCATGCACTGAGCTACTGACGGGTGTGGAATGGAATGAAGGACATGGCAAGCATTTAGAAGTTTTGATAACCTGGCCTCCGTCAGGTAAATTTTCATCTCTACAGAATCTATAAGAGTCCCTAGAAAGGGAACACTTGTAAGTGGTAATAGAGAACTCTTTCCCACGTTCACCTTCCACCCATGCGACCTCAGAAATGCCAGAACTATCTCTGTATGAGACTTGGCAGTTTGAAAACTTGACGCTTGTATCAGAATGTCGTCTAGGTACGGAGTCACCGCTATGCCTCGCGGTCTTAGTACCGCCAGAAGTGAGCCCAGAACTTCTGTAAAGATTCTTGGAGCCGTAGCTAATCCGAAGGGAAGAGCTACAAACTGGTAATGCCTGTCTAGGAAGGCAAATCTTAGGTACCGATAATGATCCTTGTGAATCGGTATGTGAAGGTAGGCATCCTTTAAGTCCACTGTGGTCATATACTGACCCTCTTGGATCATGGGAAGGATGGTTCGAATAGTTTCCATTTTGAATGATGGAACTCTTAGGAATTTGTTTAGGATTTTTAAGTCCAAGATTGGTCTGAAGGTTCCCTCTTTCTTGGGAACCACAAATAGATTTGAATAGAATCCTTGCCCGTGTTCCGTCCGCGGAACTGGGTGGATCACCCCCATTAGTAAGAGGTCTTGTACACAGCGTAGAAACGCCTCTTTCTTTATTTGGTTTGCTGATAACCTTGAAAGATGAAATCTCCCTTGTGGAGGAGAAGTTTTGAAGTCCAGGAGGTATCCCTGAGATATGATCTCCAACGCCCAGGGATCCTGGACATCTCTTGCCCAAGCCTGGGCGAAGAGAGAAAGTCTGCCCCCCCACTAGATCCGTTTCCGGATAGGGGGCCCTCTCTTCATGCTGTCTTAGGGGCAGCAGCAGGTTTCTTGGCCTGCTTGCCCTTGTTCCAGGACTGGTTAACTTTCCAGCCCTGTCTGTAACGAGCAACAGCTCCTTCCTGTTTTGGAGCGGAGGAAGTTGATGCTGCTCCTGCCTTGAAGTTACGAAAGGCACGAAAATTAGACTGTTTGGCCTTTGATTTGGCCCTGTCCTGAGGTAGAGCATGGCCCTTACCTCCCGTAATGTCAGCTATAATTTCTTTCAAGCCGGGCCCGAATAAGGTCTGCCCTTTGAAAGGAATATTAAGCAATTTAGATTTAGAAGTCACGTCAGCTGACCAGGATTTAAGCCATAGCGCTCTGCGCGCTTGGATGGCGAATCCGGAGTTCTTAGCCGTAAGTTTGGTTAAATGTACGACGGCATCAGAAACAAATGCGTTAGCTAGCTTAAGTGCTTTAAGCTTGTTCATAATTTCATCCAATGGAGCTGTGCGAATGGCCTCTTCCAGAGACTCAAACCAGAATGCCGCCGCAGCAGTGACAGGCGCAATGCATGCAAGGGGCTGTAAGATAAAACCTTGTTGAACAAACATTTTCTTAAGGTAACCCTCTAATTTCTTATCCATTGGATCTGAAAAGGCACAACTATCCTCCACCGGGATAGTGGTACGCTTAGCTAAAGTAGAAACTGCTCCCTCCACCTTAGGGACCGTCTGCCATAAGTCTCGTGTGGTGGCGTCTATAGGAAACATTTTCCTAAATATGGGAGGAGGGGAAAAAGGCACACCAGGTCTATCCCACTCCTTGCTAATAATCTCTGTAAGCCTTTTAGGTATAGGAAACACGTCAGTACACACCGGTACCGCATAGTATCTATCCAACCTACATAATTTTTCTGGAATTGCAACCGTGTTACAATCATTCAGAGCCGCTAATACCTCCCCTAGCAATATGCGGAGGTTCTCAAGCTTAAATTTAAAATTAGAAATCTCTGAATCCAGTCTCCCTGGATCAGATCCGTCACCCACAGAATGAAGCTCTCCGTCTTCATGTTCTGCAAACTGTGACGCAGTATCTGACATGGCTCTCACCTCATCCGCGCGCTCTGTCCTTAACCCAGAGCTATCGCGCTTGCCTCTTAATTCTGGCAATTTAGATAATACTTCTGTCATAACAGTAGCCATGTCTTGCAAAGTGATTTGTAAGGGCCTCCCTGATGTACTTGGCGCCACAAAATCACGCACCTCCTGAGCGGGAGGCGAAGGTACTGACACGTGAGGAGAGTTAGTCGGCATAACTTCCCCCTCGTTGTCTGGTGATAATTTCTTTACATGTAACGATTGACTTTTATTTAAAGTAACATCAATGCAATTAGTACACAAATTTCTATTGGGCTCCACATTGGCCTTTAAACATAGTGAACAAAGAGATTCATCTGTGTCAGACATGTTTAAACAGACTAGCAATGAGACTAGCAAGCTTGGAAATACTTTTCTAAATAAATTTACAAGCAATATAAAAAACGCTACTGTGCCTTTAAGAAGCACAAAAAGCTGTCACAGTTGAAATAACAATGAACCAAAATAGTTATAGCAACCAATTTTTCACAGTAAATGTATTAAGTTAGCAAAGGATTGCACCCACCAGCAAATGGATGATTAACCCCTTAATACCCAAAAACGGATAACAATTTAATAATTAACGTTTTTAACACAGTCAAAACACACTGTCACAGGTCTGCTGTGACTGATTACCTCCCTCAAAATGAATTTTGAAGACCCCTGAGCTCTCTAGAGACGATCTGGATCATGGAGGATGAAGTAGACAGATTGTGACTGAATTTTTACTGCGCAAAAAAGCGCTAAAATAGGCCCCTCCCACTCATATTACAACAGTGGGGAAGCTCAGTTAACTGTTTCTATGCAGAAAACAAAGATGGCCATGTGCTAAAAATCATGCCCCAATAAGTTTTATCACCAAGTACCTCACAAAAAACGATTAACATGCCATTAAACGTTTTGAACATACATTTTAAAAGTTATGAAGTGTTATTAATAAGCCTGCTACCAGTCGCTTTTACTGCAGTTAAGGCTCATACATTATTTCAGTATTAACAGTATTTTCAGAGTCAATTCCATTCCTTAGAAAAATACATTCAGTGTACACACACTCATCAGCCTAATACCAGTCGCTATCACTGCATTTAAGGCTGAACTTACGTTACATTGGTATCAGCAGTATTTTCTCAGTCAATTCCATTCCTCAGAAAAATAATTTACTGCACACACCTCGTTTGCAGGGGGGCCCTGCATGCTATTCCCCTTTTCTGAAGTTACCTCACTCCTCAGATGAGAACAGCCAGTGGATCTTAGTTACGTCTGCTAAGATCATAGAAAACGCAGGCAGATTCTTCTTCTAATGCTGCCTGAGAATAAACAGCACACTCCGGTGCCATTTAAAATAACAAACTTTTGATTGAAGAAATAAACTAAGTTAAAAAACACCACAGACCTCTCACAACGACCTATCTTTAGTTAGGCTGCAAGAGAATGACTGAATATGACATGTGAGGGGAGGATCTATATAGCAGCTCTGCTTGGGTGATCCTCTTGCAACTTCCTGTTAGGAAGAGATATATTCCATAAGTAATGGATGACCCGTGGACTGACTACACTTAACAAGAGAAATAGCGTTCTTCCGTAGGCTTTTGAAGGAGCTCAGCGCAGCGAACGCTTCAGACAAATAAAGGAACTTTCAGCATGAAGTATTTTATACTTCATGACTGAAAGTCTCCTTTATTTGTTCCACTGGTAAATCCTAGCGTTTCACAAACACTAGGATTTACTATCACTTTAATATAACCATGGCTGTGCAAAACTGGGGGAATGGGTAATAAAGAAATGATCTATCTTTTTAAACTATAACAACTTTCAAGTAGACAGACCCTTTAATAGTCCTTTAAAGTCTTGCACAGAAGCTACAAATCGAGTGAACCAATCAGAAGTGGCATATGCATGTATGTATCCTCCTCAGGACTAACTTGTTCATCAGATTAACTATGGGTTTAATCCCTTTGTGGGAGCAGAACATCTTAAAGGGACACTGAACCCAAATTTTTTCTTTCGTGATTCAGATAGAGCATACAATTTTAGGCAACTTTCTAATTTACGCCTATGATCAATTTTTCTTCGATCTCTTGCTATCTTTATTTGAAAAAGAAGGCATCTAAGCTTTTTTTTTATTAGTTTAGAACTCTGGACAGCACTTTTTTATTGGTGGATGAATTTATCCACCAATCAGCAAGAACAAACCAGGTTGTTCACCAAAAATGGGCCGGCATCTAAACTTACATTCTTGCATTTCAAATAAAGATACCAAGAGAATGAAGAAAATTTGATAATAGGAGTAAATTAGAAAGTTCCTTAACATTTCATGCTTTGAATCACGAAAGAAAAAATTTGGGTTCAGTGTCCCTTTAATGAATTAGAGCATCCTTTTAAAAAGGGAACAAACATTTTGTAACACACAGGAAGATAGGTTCTAGAAGGTGGTGCTTGGTACAGAGAGTGTCTGCAATAAACAGCTACATTGATTTAAAGAGACAGTCAAGTCAAAATTTAACTTTCATGATTCAGATAGGGCATGCAATTTTAAACAACTTTCCAATTTACTTTTATCATCTAATTTGCTTTGTTCGCATGGTATTCTTTGTTGAAATCTAAACTTAGGTAGGCTCATATACTAATGCCACCTCTTATCTCAGTGTATTTTGACACTAGAGGGTGTTAGTTCATAGTCCATAAAGATAATATTGTGCTCACTCCCGTGGAGTTACTTATGAGAGGGCACTGATTGGCTAAAATGTAAGTCTGTCAAAAGAACTGAGATAAGGGGGCAGTCTGGAGAGGTTTAGATACAAGGTAATCACAGACGTAAAAAGTATATTAATATAACAGTGTTGGTTGTGCAAAACTGGGGAATGGTTAATAAAGGGATTATCTATCTTTTTAAGCAATAACAATTCTGGAGTAGACTGTCCCTTTAAGTGATGTAAATATGTTGCCATATAATGACTGGTTGTCGGGTTTTTAGCAAAAGGTTGTCTACAGATAGAGGAAAGAAGGAACCTTCAGGTATATTAAGGGATTTAAAAGGGATATGACACGGAAAAAATGTATTTTGTGACTCAGACAGAGCAAACCATTTTTAAAAAAAAGCTTCCAATTTACTTCTGTTATCAAATTTGCTTTGTTCTCATGATATTCTGTGTTGAAGAGATACCTAGGTAGCCATCTGGTGCACTACATGACAGGAAATAGTGCTGCCCTCAAGTGCTCTTGCAAATGGATAACATTCTTGCAAAACTGCTGCCATATAGGGCTCCAGAAATGGGCCGGCTCCTGAGCATATGTCCCTGCTTTTCAACAAAAGAGAACAAGAGAACAAAGTAAAAATGATAATAGTACATAGGAAAGCTGTTTAAAATTGCATGCTCTATCTGATCAATGAAAGAAACCTTTTGGGTTTCATATCCCTTTAATAAAGAGGAAGTTGACAGCATTTGTTACAGCAATACTACAACAAGAGGTCATGATCTCACATTGGAGGTCAGTAGGTTCAGCTGTAATTTGCAGAAGTGTTTCTTTACAGAAAGGGTGGTTGAGTCATGGAACAGGCTTCCAGTAGAGGTGGTAAGGACAAAGGCTATAATGCAATGTGCAAATGAAAAGGGACAGTAATCACCATATAATTACAAGACATTCATGTTGTCTTGCTATACAATAACATATCAGCCAAGTCTAAAACATCTGGTTTGCTGCAATTGTTTTTCAATAGCCAAGCTTTACCCACCATTTGCCTTATTTGGTGGATTTGGGTTTGGGAGAACAAGGCTAGCCATGATGTACAACGTGCATTGCTTTACTGTTGAACCCAACTAGGGGCAGATATGTAGCATGGTTAGCCTATATAAGTCAGCAGGGTGCATTTCCAGCACTGAGAAGTAGAAAAGCCACCATTTTCAATGCTAAATCGCATGAAAAGTGAGCAAATAAATACTCTTAGCTAAACATTTTGTATTAAAATCTTAAAGGTTTACCGTCCCTTGAGGCTTCAGGCGGCTACCTAGACCTCTCTCATTCCTATCTGCTGTCACACTCTATGTCCTATAAGCCAGCTCGGTATCCGAGTTTCTCCTCTCCCATTGCTTCACACTCCTGGGCTCAGGGATCTAGCTCTGGTTTGTCTATGGAAACAAAGGCGCATTATAGAGCAGCGGGATGGAATTCTTCAGAATTCCTATAGAACAAAGGTGGTCCCCTCCTCCTGCTGAAGGACACAAAAGGGGCGATGTGACAATCCCATGTGTGACAGAGCGGACCTGAAGGCGCAGCTGCCTGATACGGGAGAGGTCGGCCTGGGATCCCAGCACCTGCGGCTTGACGGCCATGGGAAATTTATTTGGCCCACCATAGGCTCCTTATTAATACGCGGCAGCAGGTGCTGCAGTGATCTCCGCAGGACTTTATTAATGGGAGCACCACCCGGCTAAAATTAAAGTCTGTATTAAGCTATAATTAGCTAATAATAATGTTTAAAGGGACATTCTGGTCAACATTTAAATGCACATAGATTAATTACATATTTGAATAGAAACGGTTACAATATACAAGTATTGGCAAACACGCTTCTAGTAAAAGTTATCACTGTTTAAGTGTGAACATTTTTCTCCACACGTGCACATGAAGCATAGCTTAACCAACATTTTAAATACTGCAGCTGCTAAGAGCACCAGTGGGGCTTGTATCGTGTCAGCAATTAACAAATTGAGTTATTACCAGATGGTACAAGCACGTTAGACTCTCTTAACAAGTGCTGTGTTTCTAATGCTGGTGCACGGTGCATACTTAAATACACATTTGAAACAGCTATAGCATTTACTAGAAGCATATTTGCTAATACATGTATATGACAAAAAAACTCTTCTATTCAAAACTGAAATGCATCCATGTGGATTCTAATTTTGGCTGGAATGTCCCTTTAATGTTTGTTGCACAAATTGATGTTAAACTATGCAATTCATGTGTGCTTTAGATAGAACAAAATGCTAAGCTATCACAAAGTATTACTGCCGGCTTTTTCATTATGCCACGCGGTTGGCAACATTTTCTGTGGAGAAAACAGATTGCAAGAACTGCAGATCCCAGCTAAGACTACAGCGCATGTGCCATTCCGTTTATCCACTAATTATTAGCAACAGAAAGTCAAAGTTGTGCAGAATTCAACAAAATAGAACAACAATGTATAGTTTTTATTTAAATGCATTTTATTTAGCCTTCCTCGTGGGAAAAAAAAGCCCAATACATTTAAATATGCATAATTATTTTGGGGCTAAAATGTCCCTTTATAATATATGCAGGCAAGACCAGCCTTGTTAGTCCAGTAACAGCGTACTGCCGTTCTGTCAATTTTTGTTACCTGTCAAATTTTGCTACCCTCTCTTTGCGCATGCGCACACATTACGTCACTGCATTCCACATATATTGTAAAGCATGTGTGGAATGCGGTGATGTATGTGCGCTCATGTGCACTTAGAAGGGTAACAAAATTTGATGGCTGATCTGGTATTAAATTCCTTTTATATCTGTTTAAAGGGACATGAAACCCAAAATCGATTTTCACGATTCAGATAGAACATACAATTTTAAACAACTTTCCAAATTTACTTCTGTTATCACATTGCATCATTCTCTTGATATCCTTTGTTGAAGCAGCGTCAATGCATGACTGGGAAATCGCTAAATACATCTAGTGAGCTAAAAACAAGAGGCATATGTGCAGCCACCAATCAGCAGCTAGCTCCCAGTCGTGCACTGCTACTCTCGAGCCTACCTAGGAATGCTTTTCAACAAAGGATACCAAGAAAACAAAGCAGATTAGATTATAGAAGTGCATTAGAAAGTTGTTTATAATAAGCTTTGTCTGAATCATGAGTTTAATTTTGACTGTGTCCCTTTAAGCTAAAACTGTTTTAATTGCATTGCATTCAATGGACATAAATCTGCAATACAAATGTTTTCATGCATTGCAGTATTTTAGTATTTATCTGCACCTATGTGTTTAACCCCGCAAAGGTGGTTAAATACATAGTCAAAGTCAGCTATGGACTTGCAGTGCACGTCTGCTCTGGAGCGAATCAGGGGCAGCATATGTGCGTAGCTGCTAATCACCATCTGTATTTCGCTCAGCTGCATTGCCAATGGAGATGACTTTATCCTTCTGCAGATATTAAACACATATGTACAGGCAAGCGACAGAGCAATACGCAAATGCTCGAACGCAACAAAAAATGAAAATACCTTATTTTAGATGCATCAAAGAAAGAAAAAAAAAATATGAGTAAAAGATCTTTAACTCAAGCTTTGAACTTTTTGTTTCTCTTGCAATACATACAAGTTTTCTTCCCGACTCTTTGCTAGTTGCGGCGCTGGGATAACGTACGGGTAGGCCGTGAGATTAACCAGAGATCTCAATAAGAACAAGCCTCTGTGAGGTCACATATCCTGGCTAAACCCGTACAACAGGGAGAAGACACCCTGGCTAAGGTAGGTTTTTGGGGATTATTCAGTAAGGCACAGACTGAACACAGGGAACTGAAGTGAGAATCAGGTGGATACTAACACACCTTGTATGTGACACTGCTAATTCCCCAGAATCATCAATGCTAAGGAGGTTACAGGTGACTTCAGCTGAAGTACAAAGTATGCTGCATGGCTGAGTGCTCCCATATACCTTCCCTAGGGGGGGGGGGGGGGGACTGTAATCACAAAGAGGTGACAGATGGGCACAAAAAGGCATTGTGAATGCAGTAGGGATGTTCTTACATTTAAAGAATTAGGGATTAGTTCACTGTAACACAATAGCACAAGTGAAGGCGGCTTAACCCCTTCACAACAGAAATATCTTGGCTCAATGCATCACAACTGACTTTTCCCAGAGCACTGAAGGGGTTAAGAGGGAGACTGTACAACAATTCTGCCTTTTTTCTGTTGTTACCATGGTTTTGTGAGCAGTATTGGAGTCATGCTGTTGTTTAGCCTTTTTTTAGAGTGTTTATGAACCAAAATAGCTGTAGATAACAATGCACCAAGCCTACGCTATTGGGGGGGGGGGTATTGGGCATGGTTTTCACTGAAAGGGAGGGGGGGGGCTGTGTTTTACAAGGTGGAACTCTAATAGCAATCAGATGTTCTGTGCTTTTCCTCACACACGCCCCCCACACTGGCGTTAGATTTCAGGGACACAATACGGCACATAGCTGGTCGATGCCCTTGTATCTGTGGGACAAGCAGTAGCCCACCCTCTATGCCAGGCCTGAGTCTGTTTGTTTAGTAGCTGTGGCTTGTTAACCGCAGACACAACACAAATGATTAGCTACCTTGTCCTGTCACGTGCATTACCGTTTACATATTGGGAATAAAAGGGCAGCTTTGCCCTCGTGCACCCTACACATGATACGCGTTACAGACAAAGGGCCCTTTATAACAAGACCCTACTTGACATATATAGAATCAGGATACAGAACTCTGTCCCTCTTAATAGCTTTATAAAACTCCTAAAGTTATCCTTTGTCCGTTTCTCTCAACAGTGTATAACCATTTCCCCCACTTCAGATTTTCCCATGCGTCCTCTAGTAATTCAGTAATGTTGTACTAGTGTTACTTGTAAGCTGAGGTGGATAAATGATTTATATATTTTTTTATTTAAAGGGACATTCCGGTCAAAATTTAAAAGCACATAGACGAATTACATCTTTGTTTAGAAACATATTTGCAGTATACATGTATTGGCAAAAATGCTTCTGGTAAAAGTTATCACTGTCTTAGGGGGGCGATTTATCAAGCTAAGGTGGACAGGGGCGCACACACGCGCCCCTGTCCGCCGCAGCTCGCCTCTGGCGGGCTGAATTCCCGTTGGAATTCAGCATTGCACACGAGTGCTATTTTGCGCTTGCATGCAATGCTGCCCCCTGCCCGCACACAGCCAATCACACGCAAGAGAACCTGCACGCCGTATTTAACAAGCAGCAGTCACCAGACCGCTGCTTTCCTAACCTTTCGCCACCTCTAAAGTGGCAAATATCAATCTCCCCGGTATAGTCCAACCGGGGAGAATGACAGCTCCTGCCCGTGCGTGATTGGCTGTGCGCGGGCAGGATTGCACGCAAGCGCAAATTAACCCTCGTGTAAAATGCTGAATTCCACCAGGGGAATTCATCCGGCCAGAGGTGAGGTTTGGCGGACAGGAGCGCGTATGTGCGCCCCTGTCCGCCCCCGCTTGATAAATTGCCCCCTATATGCTCTATCTGAATCATGAAAGAAAACGTTTGGGTTGCATGTCCCCTGCAGTTACTATAATACAATGGTAAACAGGTTTAATTAGCTGCAGTAATCTGTTGAGAACTTACACTGACAGCTCCGATTACACATAAATGCATTCTGCATCAGGAAGTCTTTAATGCCAGGTAAATAGAATCATCCAATTAGGTTATTCATGTTGTTCTTACTGACACACACATGCAATAACATCTGTTGTATATGTAATGCATATTACTGCCCTTACTGACACACACATGCAATAACATCTGTTGTATATGTAATGCATATTGCTGCCCTTACTGACACACACATGTAATAACATCTGTTGTATATGTAATGCATATTACTGCCCTTACTGACACACACATGTAATAACATCTGTTGTATATGTAATGCATATTGCTGCCCTTACTGACACACACATGCAATAACATCTGTTGTATATGTAATGCATATTACTGCCCTTACTGACACACACATGTAATAACATCTGTTGTATATGTAATGCATATTACTGCCCTTACTGACACACACATGTAATAACATCTGTTGTATATGTAATGCATATTGCTGCCCTTACTGACACACACATGTAATAACATCTGTTGTATATGTAATGCATATTGCTGCCCTTACTGACACACACATGTAATAACATCTGTTGTATATGTAATGCATATTGCTGCCCTTACTGACACACACATGCAATAACATCTGTTGTATATGTAATGCATATTACTGCCCTTACTGACACACACATGTAATAACATCTGTTGTATATGTAATGCATATTGCTGCCCTTACTGACACACACATGTAATAACATCTGTTGTATATGTAATGCATATTACTGCCCTTACTGACACACACATGTAATAACATCTGTTGTATATGTAATGCATATTACTGCCCTTACTGACACACACATGCAATAACATCTGTTGTATATGTAATGCATATTGCTGCCCTTACTGACACACACATGTAATAACATCTGTTGTATATGTAATGCATATTACTGCCCTTACTGACACACACATGTAATAACATCTGTTGTATATGTAATGCATATTGCTGCCCTTACTGACACACACATGTAATAACATCTGTTGTATATGTAATGCATATTGCTGCCCTTACTGACACACACATGTAATAACATCTGTTGTATATGTAATGCATATTGCTGCCCTTACTGACACACACATGTAATAACATCTGTTGTATATGTAATGCATATTACTGCCCTTACTGACACACACATGTAATAACATCTGTTGTATATGTAATGCATATTACTGCCCTTACTGACACACACATGCAATAACATCTGTTGTATATGTAATGCATATTACTGCCCTTACTGACACACACATGCAATAACATCTGTTGTATATGTAATGCATATTGCTGCCCTTACTGACACACACATGTAATAACATCTGTTGTATATGTAATGCATATTACTGCCCTTACTGACACACACATGTAATAACATCTGTTGTATATGTAATGCATATTGCTGCCCTTACTGACACACACATGCAATAACATCTGTTGTATATGTAATGCATATTACTGCCCTTACTGACACACACATGTAATAACATCTGTTGTATATGTAATGCATATTACTGCCCTTACTGACACACACATGTAATAACATCTGTTGTATATGTAATGCATATTGCTGCCCTTACTGACACACACATGCAATAACATCTGTTGTATATGTAATGCATATTACTGCCCTTACTGACACACACATGCAATAACATCTGTTGTATATGTAATGCATATTACTGCCCTTACTGACACACACATGCAATAACATCTGTTGTATATGTAATGCATATTGCTGCCCTTACTGACACACACATGCAATAACATCTGTTGTATATGTAATGCATATTGCTGCCCTTACTGACACACACATGTAATAACATCTGTTGTATATGTAATGCATATTGCTGCCCTTACTGACACACACATGTAATAACATCTGTTGTATATGTAATGCATATTACTGCCCTTACTGACACACACATGCAATAACATCTGTTGTATATGTAATGCATATTACTGCCCTTACTGACACACACATGCAATAACATCTGTTGTATATGTAATGCATATTACTGCCCTTACTGACACACACATGTAATAACATCTGTTGTATATGTAATGCATATTACTGCCCTTACTGACACACACATGTAATAACATCTGTTGTATATGTAATGCATATTACTGCCCTTACTGACACACACATGTAATAACATCTGTTGTATATGTAATGCATATTGCTGCCCTTACTGACACACACATGTAATAACATCTGTTGTATATGTAATGCATATTACTGCCCTTACTGACACACACATGTAATAACATCTGTTGTATATGTAATGCATATTGCTGCCCATTCTGGCACACAAGCGATTCATGGGATATGGAAGCCAACATTAAAACTTTCATGATTCAGAATTTATTACGGTTATCACATTTAAAAGGGACATGAAACTGATTTTTTTTCTTTCTTTTGCGATTCAGATAGAGAATACAACTTTAAACAACTTTCTAATTTACTTCTATTGTCAAATTTGCTTCATTCTCTCAGTATCCTTTGTTGAAGGAGCAGCAATGCACTACTGGGAGCTAGCTGAGCACATCCGGTGAGCCAATGACAAGAGACATACATGTGTGTCCACCAGTCACCAGCTAGCTCCCAGTAGTATTTTATTTGGAGGATACCAAGAGAATGAGATGAGATATATAAAATTGTATGCTCTATCTGAATCACAATAGTTTAACTCTGACTAACTTTTTCTCGTCTCCTTTGTTGATGCATAGCACATTTTTATGAGAGCATACTGGAGGTATGCACGTCTTGAGTAAGATTTTTAGAACATATTAAAAAACGTTTGCAAATACTACTGCCATATAGTACTCGAGACACGTGCACGCTCATCAGTATACCTCAGTATGCTCTCATGTTTCAACAAAGGAGACTGAGTGAAAAAGGTTAAATCTATTAAAAGGGACATTCCAGCCAAAATTGAAAGTCACATGGATGCATTTTAGTTTTGGATAGAAGCAGTTTTGTAATGTACATGCATTAGCAAAAATGTTTCCTATAAAAGCTACAGCTGTTTAAAAAGTGTATTCAAGTATACACTGTGCACAAGCATTTTAAGCACAGCACTTGCTCAGAGAGCCTAAGGTGTGTGTACCCTCTGGTAATTACTCAATTTGTTAATTGCGGACATGATACAAGCCCCACTGGCACTCTGAGCAGCTGCAGTTTTTAAAATGCTGGTGCACTGACAATATCTAGCTATGCTTCACATGCACGTGCAGAGAAAAATGTTAACACTAAAACAGTCATAACACTTAATAGAAGCATTTTTGCAAATACATCTATAATGTAAATATGTTTCTATTGAAATATGTAATTCATCTATGTGCATTTAGATTTTGACCGTAATGTCCCTTTAATAATAAGTTAGATTTTTACTATTTTTAAACATTCCAAATTACTTCTATTATAAATTTTGCTTCATTCTCTTGATATCTTTTATTGAAGGAACATCAAGGAGCTAGCTGAAACACATCAGTAAGCCAGAGGCATGTATGTGCCACCACCAATCAGCAGCCAGCTCCCGAGCCTACCTAGATATGCTTTTTAACAAAGGATACCAAGAGAAGGAAGCAAGATGGAAAAAAAATAACAAAACGTAAATTGGAAAGTTGTTTAAAATTGTAAGCTCTGATTCATGGAATACTTATATACCCATTACCCATCACCTGGCAATGCACAGCGCATATTAGCTTGCACAGAGGTTTATGCTATGAGCTGTCTCCCAAAGAGGTGAAATGATTCTTTGGATAAATCAGTCAAAAAAGAAAATACAACACAAAAAACAGGGATTTCCTCACTCCCACCTAATTCTAGGTTAGGTGTCCCCCTTGTTATCATTTAACACAAGCACTGGTCATGTGTGTGGGCCGAAGGCAACCATGACCCTGTGTATTGCACAATATGCCTGTATTGTGTGTCAGTGTGGGGAAGACCCACGCCTGCTAAACCTGTGGTTATTTGGGTTAACGTTGGATGGATTCCCCGCCACAGGATTTGTGCAGAGAGGGGGGTAAAATAAAGCCAACGGATCTGGCAGAATGACAGGGCTGGACGACGTCAAAAGCATGTGAAACACATTCAGCTAAAACAAAAGCGCTAATTTATCTGTAGCTCATAGAAAGGCAGTTTGTACCACTAGCTTTATACATAAAGGTACAGCCTGGCTATTCCCGCGTGCCCTGGTTACTAAAATTTAAAAGGGACGTAGAAGTCAAAATGAAACTTTCACGATTCAGATATTGTGAAACCTAGCACTTTTTTTTTATTAAGGCATATTGAGGTAAGCTCAGGAGCAACAATGTTTGCAACAATATACATACAATGCAAAAGACATGCACACTCCTGAACCTACCTCAGTATGCTCTGGAGATCAAGAAAAAGATAAAAAAAAAAAGTAAATTTAACCCCGTAAAGACAGGCGGCACACAAAGTACGCCGACTGTCTCAAGGCCCTTAAGGATGGGTGCCAGACATTAGCGATCTTGCTCCTTGTTATCAGTGCAACCTTGAGAAATCCGTTTTCTATACAAAATAACGATCTCGAGCTTCACAGTAGTTAGTGACACGCAATACACAGCATTTAACAAACCTACTGAAACCACTTATTTGCTGCATTCTGTAAAAAAGAAATACTAAAACACTTTGTTAAAACGTAGCTCCTGTGATTTCATTATTTGTTTATCATTTGTTTGCAAAACTGTTTCCCCATTAATGTGTTTACAATGACGTTATACCAGCTGTAGTTTAAAATGTCTGGGGAATTGCTCCTTTATGTATATTTGTATATATGAAATAGCTACCGCTGGTAATTGAAATTAAAACCCAATTAAAATTAGCTCATTCGCTTATCTCTCTATATTTACACAAAAAAACTTCTCAGAATCTCTGTCCAAACACTCCCTTACTAAAATTAATATTTATTCAGCACATTCTTGTTTACATAGTTCTTCTATAACCAATACTTGTTGACATTTTCAGTATAGGTGGGATGCAACAGGCAAAACCAGCTATTTCAAACAATTTAATACACTCCAGCAGGTAAAATAGAGCACAGTGCACCGTTCTCCTTTTAAAGATAGGGAAGACTACATGAAATAATTCAGACTAAAGTCAAAATTTGTTAATCCGTTCATTTAGTTTCTTCATTAAATAGATTGGGAAAACGAAATGAATACAAATTCCAGATGAAATTGGTTCAAATCGGTTCAGTCGTTTTGCAAACAAACAAAATCTGCATATTGAATACAAATTTTTGCACATCTAGTTGCAACAATGTGTTAGACATATAGATCCCAAGTCACATGCACACTCGTAAGCATATCTCAGTATGCTCTAATGGAAAGGTGCTAAGTTACAACAAAAGAGACCAAGAGAGACAAAGTGAAATTTGGGAATAGATGTAAATTGGAATTTATTTATTGTTTAAAATTGTTCTCACTATCTAAATCCTGACAGTTTTAGTTTGACTGCCATAACCCCTTAAAGGGACAGTGTACACTAATTTTCATATAACTGCATGAAATAAACACAGGTAGTGATCTAAAAATCTGGTATAAAACCTTTTAGAAACTTATTTAGAGGCTCCCAGTTAAGCACTGTTGATGAGGTTAGGCTGGAACACCCAGTGAAAAGGGCGGAGAAAGCAGGCCCTTTACACAAACAGGAGCAAGCAGGAATCTGTAAATATCAGTCTACACCTAATGCTTTGGGGCTTGGAGTCTGAAAATTAGCGCAATGTGATTAAAAAAAATAAGCAAAACTAAACATTGTTACAAAAACACTCCCCGATGGGCTCTATAAATGGATCATCTACAAAAGATTTATGCAGAGAAAAATCAAGTGTACAATGTCTCCAATTAAATGTTCCTGTTTTGTGATCGCATCTGCTACCTGGATAGGACAAGTTCTGCACTGGGGACTGGCTAGCAAAGGGTTATGTAGCTAAATTGACTGACAAGGCAGCACATTCCTGTGATAAGCTTCCCCCAGGCCTCAGGAAGGGTTTGTTTGATAAACTTCCTACACGGCAGGAACGCAGAGAGGAAGGACAGAGGGGAACAGGGATAATACGGTCACATCTCTCGTGACTTATGACACCTTCAGCAAAACAGAACCATGCAGGATACAAGGGAACTGATATGGTTGGATCTATGTAACCAGGAAACAGTTCCCAAAGCATCCCATTTGCGCAAAAATCTTCTAGTGATTGGGGGAAAAAAATGTAGTAGAAAGTTCTCCTAGTGCAAATAAGGTGCATCCTCTGAAGGGCACAACAGCAAGCTAATTATGAACATTTATAGTAGCGCTGTCCAGCTGTGACTGATTGGATGTGCCTGAAATTCTGGACAGAGCGTGAAGCATGAAGGGCACTAAGAGAGCGCGAATGTGGTATAAATCTCACTTTTTGTGTTTTCTATGCTCTAGAATTAAAAGGGACATGAAACCCAACATTTTTATTTCATGATTTAGATATAGAATACAATTTTTTTTTTAAAAACAGTTTCCAATTTACTTCTATTATCAAATTTGCTTAGTTCTCTTGTTATTCTTTGTTGAAGAGATACCTAGATAGGTAGCGTGCACATGCCTGATGCGCTACATGACAGGAAATAGAGCTGCCATCTAGTGCTCATGCTAATGTAACATTGTTGCAAAACTGCTGCCATTTAGTGCTGCAAACACGGGCAAATTCCTGAACTCACCTTCTTGCTTTTCAACAAAGGATAACAATAAAACAAAGGAAATTTGATAATAGAAGTAAATTGGAAAGTTGTTTAAAATTATATTCTCTGTCTAAATCATGAAAGAACGATTTGGGGTTTTATGTCCTTTTAATGCAGACCTGCAGTAGTGATTATACACTGTGCTGATATTTGGCATTAATGACCTGCGAGTGAGGGGTTACCATATAGATCAAGATTAATATAATTATAATAATAATTGTAAAACAATGCTAATGGATTTGATTATCAAACTATCACAGTTATAATTACCTTGATTACATATGATGTTCTTTCAGCTGATCTGTTCCTATCTATCCATATGTAAAATAAAACCACACTATTAAAATATTTTGACGTCATAATAGTTCCTAATAGAGCTGATGATGATTTTTACAATCTGGTAAAGGGGGTATAGTGGTCTGTAATCGCAAAAATGTTTAAATAACCCCTTTTATAGATTATGCTTTACACATACATACTCACTGACAGGAACACCACATTATTAGTATTTATACACACATACACAGGAACACTTTGTTAGTATTTTATCACACACAGGAACAACACTATTATTATTTATAAACACACAGGAACAACACTTTATTAGTATTTTATCACACACACAGGAACAACACATTATTAGTATTTATACACACATACACAGGAACAACACTTTATTAGTATTTATACACACATACACAGGAACAACACTTTATTAGTATTTATACACACATACACAGGAACAACACTTTATTAGTATTTATACATACATACACAGGAACAACACTTTATTAGTATTTATACATACATACACAGGAACAACACATTATTAGTATTTATACACACATACACAGGAACAACACATTATTAGTATTTATACACACATACACAGGAACACTTTGTTAGTATTTTATCACACACAGGAACAACACTATTATTATTTATAAACACACAGGAACAACACTTTATTAGTATTTTATCACACACACACACACACAGGAACAACACATTATTAGTATTTATACACACATACACAGGAACAACACTTTATTAGTATTTATACACACATACACAGGAACAACACTTTATTAGTATTTATACACACATACACAGGAACAACACTTTATTAGTATTTATACACACATACACAGGAACAACACTTTATTAGTATTTATACATACATACACAGGAACAACACTTTATTAGTATTTATACACACATACACAGGAACAACACTTTATTAGTATTTTATCACACACACAGGAACAACACTTTATTAGTATTGATACACACACACGCTATACACTGCACTTTATAAGTGAATGTTACCTATTGTATTTGCTTGTATAAACAAATTCAAATTACAAATACAACACTGTAGCATGACAGAATTGGCTATCATATACTATAGTTTATAACAGGAAATTGACCAAGGTCCGCAGGTTTTTCTGTACCATGTTCTTTATTTAGCCCTCCCTGTGAGCTGTAACTAGGATACAACTGTGCATAGGAGGCTGCTGCTATCTAGCAGGGCCATATCAGTAGGCACAGAGATAAGCATCACTTGTGAGATAAGCATGAGGTTACACAGCACTGAGCACTTACACATTTTATTGCTGACTGCAGGAGCAAGTAAAAAAAGTACAATGACCGCAGCTTGCTTTGTAAATCTTTACTAAGTAACCATAATACAATATAGATAAATCTGCACGACACTGGGTCTGTGGGATCATTCAATCAGATAACACTGAGCGCTTTCATTGTTTGCTGATTCCCTCCCCCTCATGCCCTTGGCTATTCTCTGATGCCCACTCGTAGTACAGGCGAAAGCAAATGCATTTGTACACACAGACTCCTGTGTACGTGGTACAGCTGTGCACAAGCACCTGCATCTAATGAGCATCAGCTGACCCAGATCTGTCGCCCCAGCAACTTTCCAACCTGTCACATATTGCCTTAAAGGCACTGTGGAATTATTATTAATTTAAATTCTTGATTTTAAAAGGGTCTAATTTACTCCAATTATCAACTTTTCTTCGTTCTCTTGGTATCTTTATTTGAAAAAGCAAGAATGTAAGCTTAGGATCCAGCCCATTTTTGTCTAAATGTTGCCACCAATCATCAAGCGCTACCCAGGTGCTGAACCAAAAATGGGCCGGCACTTAAAGGGACATTATACACTCATATTTTTTCTTTTGATAAATATTTTGTAAATGATCTATTTATGAAGCCCATAAAGTTTTTTGTTTTTTTAAATGTATAGTTTTGCTTATGTTTAAATAACATTGCTCTGACTTTCAGACTCCTAACCAAGCCCCAAAGTTTTAGGAGAATACCGACAGATACCTACTCCAGCTTGCTCCTGTTTGTGTAAAGGGTATTTTCATATGCAAAAGAAGGGGAGGGGGAGTGTCTTATTTCCCACTTGCAGTGGGCTTTCCAGCTACCTTTGCAACAAAGCTAAACTGAGAGCTTCTAAGTAAGTTTTTAAACAGTTTTATACTGGATTTTTATATCAGTATCTGTGCATCTTATTCTTTATAGTAGTGTCTATTACATGCAGTTATATGAAAATGAGTGTATACTGTCCCTTTAAGCTTACATTCAAATAAAGATAGCAAGAGAACGAAGAAAAATTGATAATAGGCGTAAATTAGAAAGTTGCTTAAAAAACAGAATTTATGTTTACCTGATAAATTACTTTCTCCAACGGTGTGTCCGGTCCACGGCGTCATCCTTACTTGTGGGATATTCTCTTCCCCAACAGGAAATGGCAAAGAGCCCAGCAAAGCTGGTCACATGATCCCTCCTAGGCTCCGCCTACCCCAGTCATTCGACCGACGTTAAGGAGGAATATTTGCATAGGAGAAACCATATGGTACCGTGGTGACTGTAGTTAAAGAAAATAAATTATCAGACCTGATTAAAAAAAAACCAGGGCGGGCCGTGGGCCGGACACACCGTTGGGGAAAGTAATTTATAAGGTAAACATAAATTCTGTTTTCTCCAACATAGGTGTGTCCGGTCCACGGCGTCATCCTTACTTGTGGGAACCAATACCAAAGCTTTAGGACACGGATGAAGGGAGGGAGCAAATCAGGTCACCTAAATGGAAGGCACCACGGCTTGCAAAACCTTTCTCCCAAAAATAGCCTCAGAAGAAGCAAAAGTATCAAACTTGTAAAATTTGGTAAAAGTGTGCAGTGAAGACCAAGTCGCTGCCCTACATATCTGATCAACAGAAGCCTCGTTCTTGAAGGCCCATGTGGAAGCCACAGCCCTAGTGGAATGAGCCGTGATTCTTTCGGGAGGCTGCCGTCCGGCAGTCTCGTAAGCCAATCTGATGATGCTTTTAATCCAAAAAGAGAGAGAGGTAGAAGTTGCTTTTTGACCTCTCCTTTTACCGGAATAAACAACAAACAAGGAAGATGTTTGTCTAAAATCCTTTGTAGCATCTAAATAGAATTTTAGAGCGCGAACAACATCCAAATTGTGCAACAAACGTTCCTTCTTTGAAACTGGTTTCGGACACAGAGAAGGTACGATAATCTCCTGGTTAATGTTTTTGTTAGAAACAACTTTTGGAAGAAAACCAGGTTTAGTACGTAAAACCACCTTATCTGCATGGAACACCAGATAAGGAGGAGAACACTGCAGAGCAGATAATTCTGAAACTCTTCTAGCAGAAGAAATTGCAACTAAAAACAAAACTTTCCAAGATAATAACTTAATATCAACGGAATGTAAGGGTTCAAACGGAACCCCCTGAAGAACTGAAAGAACTAAGTTGAGACTCCAAGGAGGAGTCAAAGGTTTGTAAACAGGCTTAATTCTAACCAGAGCCTGAACAAAGGCTTGAACATCTGGCACAGCTGCCAGCTTTTTGTGAAGTAACACAGACAAGGCAGAAATCTGTCCCTTCAGGGAACTAGCAGATAATCCTTTTTCCAATCCTTCTTGAAGGAAGGATAGAATCTTAGGAATCTTAACCTTGTCCCAAGGGAATCCTTTAGATTCACACCAACAGATATATTTTTTCCAAATTTTGTGGTAAATCTTTCTAGTTACAGGCTTTCTGGCCTGAACAAGAGTATCGATAACAGAATCTGAGAACCCTCGCTTCGATAAGATCAAGCGTTCAATCTCCAAGCAGTCAGCTGGAGTGAAACCAGATTCGGATGTTCGAACGGACCCTGAACAAGAAGGTCTCGTCTCAAAGGTAGCTTCCAAGGTGGAGCCGATGACATATTCACCAGATCTGCATACCAAGTCCTGCGTGGCCACGCAGGAGCTATCAAGATCACCGACGCCCTCTCCTGATTGATCCTGGCTACCAGCCTGGGGATGAGAGGAAACGGCGGGAACACATAAGCTAGTTTGAAGGTCCAAGGTGCTACTAGTGCATCCACTAGAGCCGCCTTGGGATCCCTGGATCTGGACCCGTAGCAAGGAACTTTGAAGTTCTGACGAGAGGCCATCAGATCCATGTCTGGAATGCCCCACAGCTGAGTGACTTGGGCAAAGATTTCCGGATGGAGTTCCCACTCCCCCGGATGCAATGTCTGACGACTCAGAAAATCCGCTTCCCAATTTTCCACTCCTGGGATGTGGATAGCAGACAGGTGGCAGGAGTGAGACTCCGCCCATAGAATGATTTTGGTCACTTCTTCCATCGCTAGGGAACTCCTTGTTCCCCCCTGATGGTTGATGTACGCAACAGTTGTCATGTTGTCTGATTGAAACCGTATGAACTTGGCCCTCGCTAGCTGAGGCCAAGCCTTGAGAGCATTGAATATCGCTCTCAGTTCCAAAATATTTATCGGTAGAAGAGATTCTTCCCGAGACCAAAGACCCTGAGCTTTCAGGGATCCCCAGACCACGCCCCAGCCCATCAGACTGGCGTCGGTCGTGACGATGACCCACTCCGGTCTGCGGAATGTCATCCCTTGTGACAGGTTGTCCAGGGACAGCCACCAACGGAGTGAGTCTCTGGTCCTCTGATTTACTTGTATCTTCGGAGACAAGTCTGTATAGTCCCCATTCCACTGACTGAGCATGCACAGTTGTAATGGTCTTAGATGAATGCGCGCAAAAGGAACTATGTCCATTGCCGCTACCATCAAACCGATCACTTCCATGCACTGCGCTATGGAAGGAAGAGGAACGGAATGAAGTATCCGACAAGAGTCTAGAAGTTTTGTTTTTCTGGCCTCTGTCAGAAAAATCCTCATTTCTAAGGAGTCTATTATTGTTCCCAAGAAGGGAACCCTTGTTGACGGAGATAGAGAACTCTTTTCCACGTTCACTTTCCATCCGTGAGATCTGAGAAAGGCCAGGACAATGTCCGTGTGAGCCTTTGCTTGAGGAAGGGACGACGCTTGAATCAGAATGTCGTCCAAGTAAGGTACTACAGCAATGCCCCTTGGTCTTAGCACAGCTAGAAGGGACCCTAGTACCTTTGTGAAAATCCTTGGAGCAGTGGCTAATCCGAAAGGAAGCGCCACGAACTGGTAATGCTTGTCCAGGAATGCGAACCTTAGGAACCGATGATGTTCCTTGTAGATAGGAATATGTAGATACGCATCCTTTAAATCCACTGTGGTCATGAATTGACCTTCCTGGATGGAAGGAAGAATAGTTCGAATGGTTTCCATCTTGAACGATGGAACCTTGAGAAACTTGTTTAAGATCTTGAGATCTAAGATTGGTCTGAACGTTCCCTCTTTTTTGGGAACTATGAACAGATTGGAGTAGAACCCCATCCCTTGTTCTCTTAATGGAACAGGATGAATCACTCCCATTTTTAACAGGTCTTCTACACAATGTAAGAATGCCTGTCTTTTTATGTGGTCTGAAGACAACTGAGACCTGTGGAACCTCCCCCTTGGGGGAAGCCCCTTGAATTCCAGAAGATAACCTTGGGAGACTATTTCTAGCGCCCAAGGATCCAGAACATCTCTTGCCCAAGCCTGAGCGAAGAGAGAGAGTCTGCCCCCCACCAGATCCGGTCCCGGATCGGGGGCCAACATTTCATGCTGTCTTGGTAGCAGTGGCAGGTTTCTTGGCCTGCTTTCCCTTGTTCCAGCCTTGCATTGGTCTCCAAGCTGGCTTGGCTTGAGAAGTATTACCCTCTTGCTTAGAGGACGTAGCACTTTGGGCTGGTCCATTTCTACAAAAGGGACGAAAATTAGGTTTATTTTTTGCCTTGAAAGGCCGATCCTGAGGAAGGGCGTGGCCCTTACCCCCAGTGATATCAGAGATAATCTCTTTCAAGTCAGGGCCAAACAGCGTTTTCCCCTTGAAAGGAATGTTAAGTAGCTTGTTCTTGGAAGACGCATCAGCTGACCAAGATTTCAACCAAAGCGCTCTGCGCGCCACAATAGCAAACCCAGAATTCTTAGCCGCTAACCTAGCCAATTGCAAAGTGGCGTCTAGGGTGAAAGAATTAGCCAATTTGAGAGCATTGATTCTGTCCATAATCTCCTCATAAGGAGGAGAATCACTATCGACCGCCTTTATCAGCTCATCGAACCAGAAACATGCGGCTGTAGCTACAGGGACAATGCATGAAATTGGTTGTAGAAGGTAACCCTGCTGAACAAACATCTTTTTAAGTAAACCTTCTAATTTTTTATCCATAGGATCTTTGAAAGCACAACTATCCTCTATGGGTATAGTGGTGCGTTTGTTTAAAGTGGAAACCGCTCCCTCGACCTTGGGGACTGTCTGCCATAAGTCCTTTCTGGGGTCGACCATAGGAAACAATTTTTTAAATATGGGGGGAGGGACGAAAGGAATACCGGGCCTTTCCCATTCTTTATTAACAATGTCCGCCACCCGCTTGGGTATAGGAAAAGCTTCTGGGAGCCCCGGGACCTCTAGGAACTTGTCCATTTTACATAGTTTCTCTGGGATGACCAACTTGTCACAATCATCCAGAGTGGATAATACCTCCTTAAGCAGAATGCGGAGATGTTCCAACTTAAATTTAAACGTAATCACATCAGGTTCAGCTTGTTGAGAAATGTTCCCTGAATCAGTAATTTCTCCCTCAGACAAAACCTCCCTGGCCCCATCAGACTGGGTTAGGGGCCCTTCAGAACCATTATTATCAGCGTCGTCATGCTCTTCAGTATCTAAAACAGAGCAGTCGCGCTTACGCTGATAAGTGTTCATTTTGGCTAAAATGTTTTTGACAGAATTATCCATTACAGCCGTTAATTGTTGCATAGTAAGGAGTATTGGCGCGCTAGATGTACTAGGGGCCTCCTGAGTGGGCAAGACTCGTGTAGACGAAGGAGGGAATGATGCAGTACCATGCTTACTCCCCTCACTTGAGGAATCATCTTGGGCATCATTGTCATTGTCACATAAATCACATTTATTTAAATGAATGGGAATTCTGGCTTCCCCACATTCAGAACACAGTCTATCTGGTAGTTCAGACATGTTAAACAGGCATAAACTTGATAACAAAGTACAAAAAACGTTTTAAAATAAAACCGTTACTGTCACTTTAAATTTTAAACTGAACACACTTTATTACTGCAATTGCGAAAAAACATGAAGGAATTGTTCAAAATTCACCAAATTTTCACCACGGTGTCTTAAAGCCTTAAAAGTATTGCACACCAAATTTGGAAGCTTTAACCCTTAAAATAACGGAACCGGAGCCGTTTTTAACTTTAACCCCTTTACAGTCCCTGGTATCTGCTTTGCTGAGACCCAACCAAGCCCAAAGGGGAATACGATACCAAATGACGCCTTCAGAAAGTCTTTTCTAAGTATCAGAGCTCCTCTCACATGCGACTGCATGTCATGCCTCTCAAAAACAAGTGCGCAACACCGGCGCGAAAATGAGGCTCTGCCTATGATTTGGGAAAGCCCCTAAAGAATAAGGTGTCTAAAACAGTGCCTGCCGATATTATTATATCAAAATACCCAGAATAAATGATTCCTCAAGGCTAAATATGTGTTAATAATGAATCGATTTAGCCCAGAAAAAGTCTACAGTCTTAATAAGCCCTTGTGAAGCCCTTATTTACGATCTTAATAAACATGGCTTACCGGATCCCATAGGGAAAATGACAGCTTCCAGCATTACATCGTCTTGTTAGAATGTGTCATACCTCAAGCAGCAAGAGACTGCTCACTGTTCCCCCAACTGAAGTTAATTGCTCTCAACAGTCCTGTGTGGAACAGCCATGGATTTTAGTGACGGTTGCTAAAATCATTTTCCTCATACAAACAGAAATCTTCATCTCTTTTCTGTTTCTGAGTAAATAGTACATACCAGCACTATTTCAAAATAACAAACTCTTGATTGAATAATAAAAACTACAGTTAAACACTAAAAAACTCTAAGCCATCTCCGTGGAGATGTTGCCTGTACAACGGCAAAGAGAATGACTGGGGTAGGCGGAGCCTAGGAGGGATCATGTGACCAGCTTTGCTGGGCTCTTTGCCATTTCCTGTTGGGGAAGAGAATATCCCACAAGTAAGGATGACGCCGTGGACCGGACACACCTATGTTGGAGAAATTGCAGGCTCTATCTGAATCATAAAAGTTTAAATTTGACTACTATTCCTTTAAATAAAGTTCAGTAGACAGGGGGGGTTCACATAATAGACACAAAAAAAGAGAAGCGCTAAAAAAGCTGAAAGGGATTTCCTATGCAAATAGTTTAGTGTGTGTTGAAGCCACTAATAACGTAATCTTGCGAAATGTAATAAAACAATATTTAGGCATAACATAGATAAAACAATCTTAATGTTTATTGGGACAATTGTTCAGAATCAAGAATAAAAAGGTTTAACTGATGTTTTATTCTTTATTCTGAATAATTGTCCCAATAAACATTAAGATTGTTTTATTTATTTTATGCCTAAATATTGTTTTTTTACATTTCACAAGATTACATTATTAGTGGCTTCAACACACACTAAACTATTTGCATAGGAAATCTCTCTCGGCTTTTTTAGCACTTTTTTGTGTGTCTATAATTGTTTTTTGGGGTTGTCAGCATTAGAGGACTGTTAACCATATAGAAATTAGCCAACGAGAGAGAGATCCTTCTAGTGTTGTATCTCAAATTATTTCTCTTTTCTTGTGCGTTTCACATAACCAGTGCTTTTACAAATTGCTGAAAAGCGCTTGTGCTGCTTTATATTGCGGATCTTTATCGACAGCAGCCTTAAAGGGACACTGAACCCAAATTTTTTCTTTTGCGATTCAGATAGAGCATGCAATTTTAAGCAACATTCTAATTTACTCCTATTATCAATTTTTGTTTGTTCTCTTGCAATCAGCAAGGACAACCCAGGTTGTTCACCAAAAATGGGCCGGCATCTAAACTTACATTCTTGCATTTCAAATAAAGATACCAAGAGAATGAAGAAAATTTGATAATAGGAGTAAATTAGAAAGTTGCTTAAAATGTCAAGCTTTATCTGAATCACAAAAGAAAAAAATGTGGGTTCAGTGTCCCTTTAACCCCACATATTGCTAGTTTCATCCAGGGGTCAGATGGCTGTGCGCATTTATGTTTTCTCCCCAGAACCTATTTGATGGGCACACCACCCGACTGATTTTACTGAGCACTCGGCTAAAGTTTGAGCCAATATTAAGCTACAATTAGCGAACATTAAATCTTTTCAATCTTTTTTGCACAAATTATCATTAAATCAATTTGTGTTAAATTAAGCAATTAATTTGTGCTTTGGATATATTAATTAACATTTACAAATAATGGAAAATGTTATAATATTGCAAAGTATTAATTCCCCCCCCCCTTTCCCTTCATAATGCTACCCGGCTGTCAACAATTTTTGTGGAGAGCACTGCATATTGTGCATAGCTCAGTGGTTTAAACTGCTCAGCTGTGGGATAAATTTAAGAGGCGAGCAGAAAAGATTCGCTGTAGCATTTCTAGTGAAATGCTTGTGCAATACCGCCTCCTGCACACTCACGGCCAATCGGCCGCTAGCAGGGGGTGTCAATCATCCCGATAGGATTGATTCCAGTCTGCCACCTTTTAGGTCTTATGACCGCTGCTTCTTAAAGGGACACTAAACCCAATTTTTTTATTTTGTGATACAGATAGAGAATGTAATTTTAAGCAACTTTCTAATTTACTCCTATTATCAATTTTTCTTTGTTCTCTTGCTATCTTTATTTGAAAAAGAAGGCATCTAAGCTATTTTTTGGTTCAGAACCATGGACAGCACTTGTTTATTGGTGGATGAATTTATCCACCAATCAGCAAGAACAACCCAGGTTGTTCACCAAAAATGGGCTGGCATCTAAACGTATATTCTTGCATTTCAAATAAAGATACCAAGAGAATGAAGAAAATTTGATAATAGGAGTAAAATAGAAAGTTGCTTAAAATTGCATGCTCTATCTGAATCACAAAAGAAAAAAATTGAGTTCAGTGTCCCTTTAAAGGGCCAGTAAACCCACAAAATAATGTTATATAATTCTGCACATAGTGCAGAATTATACAACATCAGCTTAGCGCAAACTTTGTACCTTAAAAGATTAAAGTGAAAAAATGCTACGAAATTTACTTTTACAGTACGCCGGTCCTGGCTCTACTGAGCAGGTCTGTTCGTTTTCCCTAAGCCATCGGGCACACTGTCTATTCACAGCCGCCCCGATCGTGCCATTAAACTCAATGTAACTCGCTCCTGCTACCAGACCAGAGCGGGAGCGAGTTACATTGTGTTTAATGGCGCGATCGGGCTGGCTGTGAATAGACAGCATGCCCGATGCGCTTAGAGGAAACAAACAGACCTGCTCAGTAGAGCCAGGAGCGGCGTACTGTGAAAGTAAATTTCGTAGCATTTCTTCACTTTAATCCTTACAAAGTTTGCGCTAAGCTGATGTTATATAATTCTGCACTATGTGCAGAATTATATAACATTATTTTGAGGGTTTACTGGCACTTTAACTTCCGTTTCTGGTGGACCAGAAACGATGGGGCGTTGATGCAGTATCCGTTGCTTGTTAAAATCGACCCCTGTGTATTTGATCACACTGAGTATCACCCATTGATGTAAGGCAAACATGGGGGTGCTTAAAAAGCTATGAAAGTCAAAACTTTCATAAATCTGATAGAGAATTTTAAGAGATTTTTAAATTTACTTACCTAGGTATTTCTGATTAGCAGTATCCAGACTAATAATATACGATGGGGAGGATACCAATAATAATGTAATAACTGTAAGGAAAAATGTATTCATGTTTCTCTCACTGGCGTCTCACCACATAATTGTGACATAGAGAGTGAAGGTGCATCTGTGCAGCCATTCTATTCAAGTTGAAATGCTTAAAGGGACACTCAAGTCAAAATTAAATTGTCATTATTCAGACAGAGCAGCAATTTTAAACAACTTTCCAATTTACTTTCATTAACAAAATGTGCACCGTCTTTTTATATTTAAAATTATCGAGTCACCAGCTCCTACTGAGCATGTGCAAGAATAGACGTGTATGCATTTGTGAATGGCTGATGGATGTCACATGGTACGTGTATGCATTTGTGATTGGCTAATGGCTGTCACTTGGTACAGGGGGAGTGGAAATAGACTACTCATTTGAAATTCAGAGTGCTATTGTATTGTCTCGCTATCTCGCATTTGTCGATTATGCAAATCTGTGTTTAACGGTCCTTTAACAACGCGTGGCACTGCCAGCAATCGTCCAAATACAGCACCAATTCACTAAAGGTCATACATACTAGATCTGTATTCAGTGAACTCAGCATTATTATGTTTTTGCGTCCAAAAGGAAGAAAGCATAATTTATATTAAAGGGATATGAAACCCATTTTTTTCTTTCATGATTCAGAGAGCATAACATTTTAAGCAACTTTCTAATTAACTCCTATTATCAATTTTAATTTGTTCTCTATGTATCTTTATTTGAAAAGCAGGAATGTAAAAGCTTAGGAGCCGGCCCATTTTTGGTTCAGATCCCTGGGTAGCGCTTGCTGATTGGTGGCTGCTTACCGGCTCCTGAGCTTACAATCCTGATTTTTCAAATAAAGATATGTCTAGTCTTATAAATAATCAAATACAAACATCACTTATATCTACAGGAATTCAGGAGCTATATTCTTCAATAAAGTGTTTAAGATGAAAAAGAAATGGCTAAATTAAAGTGAATGTAAATTTTCACGAATGAAAGCCCCGTTTTTAAAAATATTATTAAAAACAGGGGCACTTTCATTCATGAACGTTTAAATAGCAGCCGTTTTTTTAAATACTTACCTTTTATTCCTTTCAAGCATGGAACACTGGAGCAGCGATTCCCCCGCCCCCAGGTCGTCTCTTCTTTTGTCAGAAATGACGAATCCGGCTTCCTCCAATCACGGCATGGCCTCAGGCAATGTTTGCTCTGGGGGAAGCCGTTATTGGAGGAAGTCGGAATCGTCAGAAGATAGGACCTGGGGAATCTCTGCTCCGCTGTTCCAAGCTTGCAAGGAATAAAAAGGTAAGTATTTAAAAAAAATGGCTTCTATGATAACTTTCATGAATGAAAGTGCCCCTGTTTTTAAAAATACTATTAATCTCATTCGTGAAATTTTCACTTTAAGAAGAGAAAAACAAAATAAAAATTCCACAATCCTAAATTACAATCCAGTATAAATAGGTCAGAAGCCTTTGGCAGTGATATGCTGAGCCCTAAGCTAAGTATTTTACTGAACATGACCCTGCAACGTGCTTTTACACGGCTATATTGTGAACCCCGCTTTGCATAATCGCACACAGAAACAGGGCCTTATCCTGAGCAGTTTTTGCCTTGCTACGCCCTTCTCTACAATGCACAGATCACTGGAGTTTAAAAAACTCAAGAGAATCTGGTTTATGTGGCTTTCTGTCCGATACATCCAATAAACCTTAAAGTCACAGAAGAAGTCAGAAGACCGGTCATATGCTTTTACCTGAAATGCTGAGCAGAAATTATAGGCTGCGTCTCTATTCTCATCATGCCTTAACCCCGTGGCTTCCTGAAGTGGTTGCAACACTCCTTAGCCAGGGGTTAAAATGTACATTTTCACTAGAAAATTAAAAAAGACAGTCAACACTAAAAACAAAAGTTATGCTTACCTGATAAATTTCTTTCAGGAGGCGGCAAAGAGTACCACAGCAAAGCTGCTAAATATCACCTCCCTTCCCTCTAACCCCAGTCATTCGACCGAAGTAAAAGAGAGAAAGGAAGCAACAAGGTGCAGAGGTGCCTGAAGTTTATAACATACCAACAACCTGTCTTAAGAACAGGGCGGGCCGTGGACTCATTGTGTCAAGAAATGCATACATTTTGTTTTCTTTCTTATGACACGATGAGTCCACAGATCATCTAATTACTATTGGGAATCAATACCCAAGCTAGAGTACACAGATGATAAGGGAAGGAAAAGACAGGGAACCTAAACAGAAGGCACCACTGCTTGAAGAACCTTTCTCCCAAAAGCGGCCTCAGCCGAGGCAAAAGTGTCAAATTTATAGAATTTTGAAAAAGTGTGATGAGAGAACCAAGTTGCAGCCTTCCAAATCTGTTCCACAGAAGCTTAATTTTTGATTGCCCAGGAAGAGGAAACAGCCCTCATAGAATGAGCCGTAACTCCCTCAGGAGGCTGCTGTCCAGCAGTTTCGTAAGCAAAGCGAATGGTACTCTTCAGCCATAAAAAAAAAAGAGACGTAGCCGTAGCTTTCTGTCCCTTACGTTTCCCAGAGAAGACCACAAATAGAACAGAAGACTGACGAAAATCCTTAGTCGCCTGTAAATAGAATTTTAATGCACGTACCACGTCTAGATTGTGCAGAAGCCGTTCCTTCTGAGAATGTTCCGGTCTGAAACTACTTTAGGGAGAAACCCTAATTTAGTACGTAAAACCACCTTATCCGAATGTAAAATAAGGTAAGGAGACTCATACTGTAATACCGAGAGCTCCGACACTCTACGAGCAGATGAAATAGCAACAAGAAACAAACCTTTCCAAGATAACAACTTAATATCTAAGGAATGCATAGGCTCAAACAGAGCCCCTTGAAGAACTAAATTAAGACTCCAGGGAGGAGTAACTGGTTTGAATACAGGCCTAATCCTGACCAAGGCCTGACAAAATGATTGTACGTCTGGGACGTCCGCCAGACGTTTATGTAACAAAAAAGACAAGGCAGATATTTGACCCTTTAGGGAACTTGCCGAAATACCCTTCTCCAAACCTTTTTTGGAGAAAGGACAGAATTCTAGGAATCCAAACGCTACTCCAAGAGTAGCCCTTGGATTCACACCAATATAGATATTTACGCCATATCTTATGGTAAATCTTCTAGTCACAGGTTTACGAGCCTGTATCACGGTCTCAATGGCCGATTCCGAAAATCCACGCTTGGATAAAATTAAGCGTTCAATCTCCAAGCAGTCAGCTTCAGAGAAACTAGATTTGCATGAAGGAAGGGTCCTTGAAGTAGAAGGTCCTTCCTCAACGGAAGTCTCCAAGGTGGAAGAGATGACATGTCCACCAGGTCTGCATACCAAATCCTGTAAGGCCACGCCATCACAATTCTGAGACTGCATCCTGTCTCACACTGATGATGTACACCAGTCTGGCCATAAAAGGGCGTGCAGGAAATGAGCAGCATCACACACTATGCACCAGAGTCAGCAAAAGAGGTGCGTAAAATGGATGCCAGCAGCACATGGCAAACAAAGCAGGGAAAAAAAACCTGACATATGTACTACTGCTACACCCTAGAACAAAGCAGTACAATCTTGCACTACTTAAAAAATAATAAAATCTTGATTGAAGAATCTTTTACTAACACCTAACGTTACCACTTCCTTGCTCTAACGTAGGCAAAGAGAATGACTGGGGTTAGAGGGAAGGGAGGTGATATTTAATAGCTTTGCTGTGGTGCTCTTTGCCGCCTCCTGCTGTGCAGAAGTGATATTCCCAATAGTAATTAGATGATCCGTGGACTCATTGTGTCATTAGAAAAAAAAATTGTTATTGTTTAAAAAGATAGATAACGCCTTTACTACCCATTCCCCAGGATTTGCACAACCAACATTGTTATATTAATATACTTCATAACATTTACACCTCTAAATTTCTGCCTGTTTCTAAGCCACTACAGACAGCTTCTTATCATATGCTTTTTTAATTAGCTTTTCACAACAGGAGACTGCTATTTCATGTGGGCCATAAAGATAACATTGTGCTCACACCTGTGAAGTTATTCAACAGTTAGAACAACACAGTACTAAATGCAAATCAATAGATAATAAATAAAAACATAATTTATGCTTACCTGATAAATTTATTTCTCTTGTTGGGTATCCAGTCCACGGATCATCCATTACTTGTGGGATATTCTCCTTCCCAACAGGATGCAACTTCCTGTTGGGAAGGAGAATATCCCACAAGTAATGGATGATCCGTGGACTGGATACACCTAACAAGAGAAAACATAATTTATGCTTACCTGATAAATGTATTTCTCTTGTGGTGTATCCAGTCCACGGATCATCCATTACTTGTGGGATATTCTCCTTCCCAACAGGAAGTTGCATCCTGTTGGGAAGGAGAATATCCCACAAGTAATGGATGATCCGTGGACTGGATACACCTAACAAGAGAAAAGTCATGTGATCAGGAGCCTGTCAGAAGATGCTTAGATACAAGGTAATCACAGAGGTAAAAAGTGCATTAATATAAATGTGTTGGTTATGCAAAGCTGGAGGATGGGTAATAACATAATTTATGCTTACCTGATAAATTTATTTCTCTTGTAGTGTATCCAGTCCACGGATCATCCATTACTTATGGGATATTAACTCCTCCCCAACAGGAAGTGCAAGAGGATTCACCCAGCAGAGCTGCTACATAGCTCCTCCCCTAACTGCCATTACCAGTCATTCGACCGAAAACATGCAGAGAAAGGAAAACCATAGGGTACAGTGGTGACTGTAGTTTAATGGAAAAATTACCTGCCTTAAAGTGACAGGGCGGGCCGTGGACTGGATACACTACAAGAGAAATAAATTTATCAGGTAAGCATAAATTATGTTTTCTCTTGTTAAGTGTATCCAGTCCACGGATCATCCATTACTTATGGGATACCAATACCAAAGCTAAAGTACACGGATGACGGGAGGGACAGGCAGGCTCTTTATACGGAAGGAACCACTGCCTGAAGAACCTTTCTCCCAAAAACAGCCTCCGAAGAAGCAAAAGTCTCAAATTTGTAAAATTTGGAAAAAGTATGAAGAGAAGACCAAGTTGCAGCCTTGCAAATCTGTTCAACAGAAGCCTCATTCTTAAAGGCCCAAGTGGAAGCCACAGCTCTAGTAGAATGTGCTGTAATTCTTTCAGGAGGCTGCTGTCCAGCAGTCTCATAGGCTAACCGTATTATGCTACGAAGCCAAAAGGAGAGAGAGGTAGCCGAAGCTTTTTGACCTCTCCTCTGACCAGAATAAACGACAAACAGGGAAGACGTTTGTCGAAAATCCTTAGTTGCCTGTAGATAAAATTTCAGGGCACGGACTACATCTAGATTGTGTAGCAGACGTTCCTTTTTCGAAGGATTAGGACACAAAGATGTAACCACAATCTCTTGATTGATATTCCTGTTAGTGACCACCTTAGGTAGGAACCCAGGTTTAGTACGCAGAACTACCTTGTCTGAATGAAAAATCAGATAAGGAGAATCACAATGTAAGGCAGATAACTCAGAGACTCTTCGAGCCGAGGAAATCGCCATTAAAAACAGAACTTTCCAAGATAACAACTTGATATCAATGGAATGAAGGGGTTCAAACGGAACCCCCTGTAAAACACTAAGTTCAAACTCCATGGTGGAGCAACAATTTTAAACACAGGCTTGATCCTAGCTAAAGCCTGACAAAAAGCTTGAACGTCCGGAACTTCTGACAGACGTTTGTGTAAAAGAATGGACAGAGCTGAAATCTGTCCCTTTAAGGAACTAGCGGATAAACCCTTTTCTAAACCTTCTTGTAGAAAAGACAATATCCTCGGAATCCTAACCTTACTCCATGAGTAACTCTTGGATTCGCACCAATATAAGTATTTGCGCCATATCTTATGGTAAATCTTTCTGGTAACAGGCTTCCTAGCCTGTATTAAGGTATCAATAACTGACTCAGAAAAACCACGTTTTGATAAAATCAAGCGTTCAATTTCCAAGCAGTCAGCTTCAGAGAAATTAGATTTTGATGTTTGAAGGGACCCTGGATCAGATGGTCCTGTTTCAGAGGTAGCGACCAAGGTGGACAGGATGACATGTCCACTAGATCTGCATACCAAGTCCTGCGTGGCCATGCAGGCGCTATTAGAATCACTGATGCTCTCTCCTGTTTGATTCTGGCAATCAATCGAGGAAGCATCGGGAAGGGTGGAAACACATAAGCCATCCCGAAGGTCCAAGGTGCTGTCAAAGCATCTATCAGAACCGCTCCCGGATCCCTGGATCTGGACCCGTAACGAGGAAGCTTGGCGTTCTGTCGAGACGCCATGAGATCTATCTCTGGTTTGCCCCAACGTCGAAGTATTTGGGCAAAGACCTCCGGATGAAGTTCCCACTCCCCCGGATGAAAAGTCTGACGACTTAAGAAATCCGCCTCCCAGTTCTCCACTCCCGGGATGTGGATTGCTGACAGGTGGCAAGAGTGAGACTCTGCCCAGCGAATTATCTTTGATACTTCCATCATTGCTAGGGAGCTTCTTGTCCCTCCCTGATGGTTGATGTAAGCTACAGTCGTGATGTTGTCCGACTGAAACCTGATGAACCCCCGAGTTGTTAACTGGGGCCAAGCCAGAAGGGCATTGAGAACTGCTCTCAATTCCAGAATGTTTATTGGTAGGAGACTCTCCTCCTGATTCCATTGTCCCTGAGCCTTCAGAGAATTCCAGACAGCGCCCCAACCTAGTAGGCTGGCGTCTGTTGTTACAATTGTCCAGTCCGGCCTGTTGAATGGCATCCCCCTGGACAGATGTGGTCGAGAAAGCCACCATAGAAGAGAATTTCTGGTCTCTTGATCCAGATTCAGAGTAGGGGACAAGTCTGAGTAATCCCCATTCCACTGACTTAGCATGCACAATTGCAGCGGTCTGAGATGTAGACGTGCAAAGGGTACTATGTCCATTGCTGCTACCATTAAGCCGATCACCTCCATGCATTGAGCTACTGACGGGTGTTGAATGGAATGAAGGACACGGCATGCATTTTGAAGCTTTGTTAACCTGTCTTCTGTCAGGTAAATCTTCATTTCTACAGAATCTATAAGAGTCCCCAAGAAGGGAACTCTTGTGAGTGGAAAGAGAGAACTCTTCTTTTCGTTCACCTTCCATCCATGCGACCTTAGAAATGCCAGTACTAACTCTGTATGAGACTTGGCAGTTTGAAAGCTTGAAGCTTGTATCAGAATGTCGTCTAGGTACGGAGCTACCGCAATTCCTCGCGGTCTTAGTACCGCCAGAAGAGCACCCAGAACCTTTGTGAAGATTCTCGGAGCCGTAGCCAATCCGAATGGAAGAGCTACAAACTGGTAATGCCTGTCTAGAAAGGCAAACCTTAGATACCGGTAATGATCTTTGTGAATCGGTATGTGAAGGTAAGCATCCTTTAAATCCACTGTGGTCATGTACTGACCCTTTTGGATCATGGGTAAAATTGTCCGAATAGTTTCCATTTTGAACGATGGAACTCTTAGGAATTTGTTTAGGATCTTTAAATCCAAGATTGGCCTGAAAGTTCCCTCTTTTTTGGGAACCACAAACAGATTTGAGTAAAACCCTTGTCCTTGTTCCGACCGCGGAACCGGATGGATCACTCCCATTAATAAAAGATCTTGTACGCAGCGTAGAAACGCCTCTTTCTTTATTTGGTTTGTTGACAACCTTGACAGATGAAATCTCCCTCTTGGGGGAGAGAATTTGAAGTCTAGAAGGTATCCCTGAGATATGATCTCTAACGCCCAGGGATCCTGGACATCTCTTGCCCAAGCCTGGGCGAAGAGAGAAAGTCTGCCCCCCACTAGATCCGTTCCCGGATCGGGGGCCCTCGATTCATGCTGTCTTAGGGGCAGCAGCAGGTTTCCTGGCCTGCTTGCCCTTGTTCCAGGACTGGTTAGGTCTCCAGCCTTGTCTGTAGCGAGCAACAGCTCCTTCCTGTTTTGGTGCAGAGGAAGTTGATGCTGCTCCTGCTTTGAAATTACGAAAGGAATGAAAATTAGACTGTCTAGCCTTAGGTTTGGCTCTGTCTTGAGGCAGGGCATGGCCTTTACCTCCTGTAATGTCAGCGATAATTTCTTTCAACCCGGGCCCGAAAGGTATATTAAGCAATTTAGATTTAGAAGTAACGTCAGCTGACCAGGATTTTAGCCACAGTGCTCTGCGTGCCTGAATGGCGAATCCGGAATTCTTAGCCGTAAGTTTAGTTAAATGTACTACGGCATCTGAAATAAATGAGTTAGCTAACTTAAGGGCTTTAAGCTTGTGTGTAATCTCATCTAATGGAGCTGATTTAAGTGTCTCTTCCAGAGACTCAAACCAAAATGCTGCTGCAGCCGTGACAGGCGCAATGCATGCAAGAGGTTGCAATATAAAACCTTGTTGAACAAACATTTTCTTAAGGTAACCCTCTAACTTTTTATCCATTGGATCTGAAAAGGCACAGCTATCCTCCACCGGGATAGTGGTACGCTTAGCTAAAGTATAAACTGCTCCCTCCACCTTAGGGACCGTTTGCCATAAGTCCCGTGTGGTGGCGTCTATTGGAAACATCTTTCTAAATATCGGAGGGGGTGAGAACGGCACACCGGGTCTATCCCACTCCTTAGTAACAATTTCAGTAAGTCTCTTAGGTATAGGAAAAACGTCAGTACTCACCGGTACCGCAAAATATTTATCCAACCTACACATTTTCTCTGGTATTGCAACTGTGTTACAATCATTCAGAGCCGCTAACACCTCCCCTAGTAATACACGGAGGTTTTCCAGCTTAAATTTAAAATTTGAAATATCTGAATCCAGTTTGTTTGGATCAGAACCGTCACCCGCAGAATGAAGCTCTCCGTCCTCATGTTCTGCAAATTGTGACGCAGTGTCTGACATGGCCCTAATATTATCAGCGCACTCTGTTCTCACCCCAGAGTGATCACGCTTACCTCTTAGTTCTGGTAATTTAGCCAAAACTTCAGTCATAACAGTAGCCATATCCTCTAATGTGAATTGTAATGGCCCCCCAGATGTACTCGGCGCTACAATATCACGCACCTCCCGAGCGGGAGATGCAGGTACTGACACGTGAGGCGAGTTAGTCGGCATAACTCTCCCCTCGTTGTTTGGTGAAATATGTTCAATTTGTACAGATTGACTTTTATTTAAAGTAGCATCAATACAGTTAGTACATAAATTTCTATTGGGCTCCACTTTGGCTTTAGCACATATAGCACAGATATCTTCCTCTGAATCAGACATGTTTAACACACTAGCAAATAAACTAGCAACTTGGAAATACTTTTCAAGTAATTTACTATAATATGAAAACGTACTGTGCCTATAAGAAGCACAGAAAAAGTTATGACAATTGAAAATTAATAAACTGAAAAGTTATAGCATCAAATCTTTGTAAAAAACACAATTTTAGCAAAGGATTGCTCCCATTAGCAAAGGATAACTAACCCTGATAGCAGAAAAAAAAAAAAAAAAAAAAAAAAAAATACAGAAATAAACGTTTTTTTTATCACAGTCAACTACAATCTCACAGCTCTGCTGTGAGTGATTACCTCCCTCAAAACAAGTTTTGAAGACCCCTGAGTTCTGTAGAGATGAACCGGATCATGCAGGGAAGACAATAAACATCTGACTGAATTTTTTGATGCGTAGCAAAAGCACCAAAAAAGGTCCCTCCCCCTCACACATAACAGTGAGAGAGATCAGTAAACTGTCATAAATTAAATAAAACGACTGCCAAGTGGAAAAAAATAGTGCCCAAAACATTTTTTCACCCAGTACCTCAGAAAATTAAACGATTTTACATGCCAGCAAAAAACGTTTAACATTAATAAATTGAGTGTTATTAAAAAGCCTGTTGCTAGTCCCTGCAAATTAGGCTAAAGTTTTATGCATACAGTATAATTCCAGTGAAGTGCCATTCCCCAGAATACTGAAGTGTAAAATATACATACATGACAGCCTGATACCAGTTGCTGCTACTGCATTTAAGGCTGAGTTTACATTATATCGGTATGGCAGAATTTTCTCATCAATTCCATTGTCAGAAAATAATAAGCTGCTACATACCTCTTTGCAGATTAATCTGCCCGCTGTCCCCTGATCTGAAGTTTACCTCTCCTCAGATGGCCGAGAAACAGCAATATGATCTTAACTACTCCGGCTAAAATCATAGAAAAACTCAGGTAGATTCTTCTTCAAATTCTACCAGAGAAGGAATAACACACTCCGGTGCTATTATAAAATAACAAACTTTTGATTGAAGGTATGAAACTAAGTATAATCACCACAGTCCTCTCACACATCCTATCTATTCGTTGGGTGCAAGAGAATGACTGGTAATGGCAGTTAGGGGAGGAGCTATGTAGCAGCTCTGCTGGGTGAATCCTCTTGCA
>NC_069510.1:108455164-108507664 GCF_027579735.1 Bombina bombina | reverse complement strand
ACCAATCAGCAAGCGCTACCCAGATGCTGAACCAAAAATGGGCTGGTTCCTAAGCTTGCATTCAAATAAAGATAACAAGAGAACGAAGAACAATTGCTAATAGGAGTAAATTAGAAAGTTGCTTAAAATTGCTGCTCTAGCTGAAAGTTAAATTTTGACTAGACTATCCCTTTAACAGTACAAAGGATTACATTTTGTATTCCTTCAATGTCTTCTATTCCATGTAGAACAATACATTGTTACTAAGGTGCATCAGCCCTCTCTGCCAATGCGTGGTTATATACGCTATGTATTCTTAAGGCTGTGACACAAGGCAAGTCGCATCGCTTCTGAAGTTCAGATATTTCATCTCTGAGCGCTCAGCTACGCGACCTGACGCAGCAGAGTACTCAGAGATGAAAAGGCAGGACACACTGAGCGCGCACAGCCGCATCTACACGCTGCGCGCCACTCCTCTTGTAGTGTGTCACAGCCTTTATCCTGTGTATATACGCAAGTGTGTGGCAGCCCTCTACGGGCAAGCAGGTTCCAAGCAAAGACGCTGTCAGAAAACCTGGCACATATATGAAACGCCAAGCAAACAAAGTCTGGGATGACAGCTCACATTGCTTCACTCTCCAAATGTCACTGTCAGAAAAGAAGCTTTCAAAAAACAGTGACGTAACTGCAAAACTAGATTTCCTACAACGTTCGCTGGATGGTAGAAGCTTCAGCACAGAATCATCTCCAATCATTCATTATTATTACATCCGGTCAGAGAAAGCCTCTTGCGCACACACAAGCCCTCCCTATGGGGCACAGCACACAGGAGGAAAGTAAAGGGCACCGAACTGTTTGCCAACCAGAAACTCCAAACGGTTTAGCAACCAGAAACGTTATTAAGTGCTAAATGCTTATTTGTATTATTGTACCAGAAACTTTATTTAAAAAAACAACAAAAACACATTGTTAGTGTGTCAATTGTGCATTATTGATCTTGATCTGCGCAGGAGAGCTCGTCCATCAATAACCAGCTGTGTTCTGCTTTTAGCTGCAGAGTTGGTGGTTCCAGAAACTGTGTTAAACCACTTTGCAGGGATTATACACATAGGTATCTAAGAACACTAATGAAATAATTACATGCTTTAACTAATTAGCGCATATTTACGCATTAGAATGTCTGTTTAAAGGGACATAAGCAGAAAAAAACACACTGTAATGGGCAAGAGCATTTTATTACTGCAATATTGCTTAAAGGACCACTCAATGCAGTTGAATTACATAATTAACAAGTGCATAATAAATAGACAGTGATTCAACACCTACTCTCAATTTCACAAAATCAGTAAAAAAAATTCTGACAAATTTATTTTTTCTCTAATTTTCCGGCCCCCTGTATCATGTGACAGACATCAGCCAATCACAGACTAGTTTACGTATACCCTGTGACCTTGTGCACATGCTCAGGAGGATCTTTTTCCCCAGAAAGTGTGAAAATCAAAAGACTGCAAAATTTGATAAGGGACGAAAATTGGAAAGTGTCTTATAGCTGAATGCTCTACCTGAATCATAAAAGTTTATTTTGACTTGAGTGTCCCTTTAAGTAATTAGGGATTTCATTCATGCAAATGGGTTAAACACATAGTTTAAGAGTAGCAATGTACTCCAGGAAGCTAGCTGGTCACATCATGATGACAGACAAAAAAAAAAAGGTGCAGCGACAAATCACCAGCTAGCCCCCAGTAGTGCATTACTGTTCCTGAGCCTACCTAGGTAGGCTTTAAAACAAAGGATAACAAGCAAAGTAAATTTTAGAACAGAATTAAAATTGCAAATTCTTTTTGTTCTATGAAAGTATATTTTTGACTCTTGTGCAGGACCTATATGCTCTAATGAAATTGACATGCCAGCATGAACAATGAGGAGCCATTTATGCATTTTGAGGAGCCACTGAAAGAATGTATATAAAACAAGGCTTGACAAATACTGGCTGTCTTACTGGCTTATTCTACATAAAACTAGACACCAACACCCTCGCCCGCCTACTAAAAGGCTTATGACCAACTCCTCAATTTGCTTGGTATGTCAAGAATTTCAAATAAAATACATTTGTGGACCTAGGATACATTCTACATATAAAAAGTAAAAAAATGTTAGGAGTCATTGCTGAATGTCAAACTGATCTACAAGGAATTTTCTCTGTTCATTCCTTTATAACGTAACCCTTTAAGGACACAGCTTTCAGTTTGCTCAATTGTTTTATGACGGAAAAATTCCGTCATATGTCCTTAAGAGGTTAAGGACATTATTATTATTGTTGTTGTTATGAATAAACAGAATACAAAGAACAGAAAGACATTCTGATACAAAAATGACATCATAATGACATCATAATCTAATAAATCAGAGCATATCATTTTTTGTATAAGAGAGTCCCTTTAAAATCTACCAACTGATGTTTCAGTATAAAATGGCTAATTCATTTGAGTTATTTTAATTATTCAGGAAGGATTACACAAAACATTTTTAAAATCTATCATTTTTGGATGAAAAAGTTGTTCTATCCAACAAAAAGACACGGGTATACCCTAGAGACAGACTAAGTTATTTTTCCTCTAGCAGCGATCTTCTCGCCAAGCCTCTCTAAGGTATGGAATGAAGCTGCAGCAATGTACAGGCAGGTTAGGACTGGCAGGTACTAACCTCACCTGTATAAACACAGCAACCTCACTAACATGCACGTGCGCCCTTTTTTATTCTGCGCACAAAGGCACGTCATGGAAACCTACACAAGAAGCGTGGAAATGTACATTGATTTACACAGAAGAGTGTTAATAGTAGGAAGACTTTTTTTTTGGGGGGGGGGGGGAGTATTTAGATAACAAGCAAAAGTTACAATCTCCATTTGCCACTGACCTTCTGAAATAGCGCAACACCTCTCAGCATTAACCCCTTGTCTCCCAGTGGAAGGCTTCAATGCATAGCAACTCTCTCTAGCAGACAGGGGGTTAAAAGGGAACATGAAACCCAACATTTTTCTTTCATGATTCAGATAAAGCATGTGATTTTAAACAACTTTCTAATTTACTTATATTATCATTTTTGTTTTATTCATTCTCTTAGTATCTTTTGTTGAAAAGCAGGGCCGTAAGCTTAGGAGCCGGCCCATTTCTGGAGCACAAGATGGCAGCAGTTTTGCAAGAATGTTATCTATTTGCAAGAGCAGTAGAGGGCAGCACTATTTCCTGCCATGTAGTTCCCCCAGACGCCTACCTAGGTATCTCTTCAACAAAGAATATCATGGGAACAAAAGCAAATTTGATAATAGAAGTAAATTGTAAACTTTTTGAAAATGGTTTGCTCTGTCTGAATCACAAAATATTTTTTTGGGGTTTCATATCCCTTTAAATAACTGCAGAAATGCTTTGTATGAAATGACAGACCACTAAAACGCTACAAAGCAAATCATTGCCTGACATATAATAAAGATAATAAGGATGCACAAAAACAGAGAGATGTAAGTTATAATGACATATTAGTTACCTAGTAATTATTAGCTCCTGACACAAAATAGCATGAAGATTGTTCTATAACCCTGTATGACTTACCTACTGGACAGGCACACAAAGTCACCACCATCCAACAGCCGGACCTTGCAGAACAGAACCCCATTTACGAATGGCACAGCAGTCAGCTCTTCCAATGTAAAGCTGGTCTGGAACTTAAATTTCTTCTTCTTAGCCAGGAAAGCCATGAGTAAACCCCCCCTCTCAGCACAGTAAATTCCCAAGGATTTTTTTGGGTTAAAGAAAAGCAGATGGGATGTGAAGGGTCCCGTGTGTTTGGTAGAGAGGGGGGTGGGTGGGCTGAAGGAGGGGAAGAAAGAACAAATTTTGCTTGGATGAAGACAAGTCAAGCTCGGAAAGTCCAGTCTTTATCGTCCGTCAACCTCTATGTATCTGTACCAGGGGTGACCAACCTTCCCTCGGGAATGAATGCCCCAAGATTTTGCTGATGAGAGGAAGAATCTTTGGAGCATCTCCAAGGGTGGCAAAAGGGGACCCACAAGCTCTAAACCAGCAGAGGTGGGGACCCTTAGGCGTATGCTTCCTCTATAGTTGTAGCAGGCGATAGAGGGGAGGGCAGTCTGTGCAGTTTGCTTATCTTCCAGAGGCTGATCTGTGCAGAATTAGGACGTGGAGACTCATTTGGCAGTAGGAGAGGTTTTCTGCTTCTTCCTCCTGTGACTGTAGAAGCTCAGTGAGAGAGTGAGCAGCAGGAATCTGAACTCTGCAATGGGGACTAGCTGAGGCTCCGCCTCTTCTGGCTGTGTGGGAAGGCAGAGGGGAGGGAAGCAGCGTCCTCACTCCAGCACCCAACTCAAAGGCACAACATCATCATCATCACCAGAGCTGCAACAAAACAAACACATCACTGTCTGAGAAAGTGCCAGAGAAAAACAATCCACTGGCAGGAGAACCAGCAGCTCTGCCTAGATCTACAATGAACAAGGCAATCAAAAGCAATCTGGACCAACCTATTGGCTGCAGCACAATGTGCATAGGGCTCGCTGGCAGCCAAAGGGTTAAAAAGCATAATTACACTAAAACTTGTCCACGTGCTTCTGCAAAAGGCTATTTGCTTTCTTTCTCATTTCCTGATTTCATTTGATTGAAATTAAACAAATATCAGTTTTCCTAAGGACACAATATCTTCTGTATTAGATTTCGAACTGCATCTGCCTGTGCGCAGTAATAGCAATGTAATTGCTTTTCATGTATACAGAGTGTGTTATGGATTTTATAATAAAGGACTGGAAATTTCAGCAAATTACATTCTTAATAAATTAGTATTTTCCTTTTTCTGCCCCCAAAATTGATACAATTTTTTAAAAACCCAACTAATTTATGCTTCTTTTTTTAAACCACACATATATAATCACTTTCTTTTCAATTTTTTTCACATTAAACAAAATCCACAATTATGTATTTTTTTCTCTCTACATACTAAGTATCCTTATATGGCCCATAATAATAATGGCCAATGCCAAGAGCCACACTTACAAGTTCACTCAATGCTAAATAAATGTTACTTGTGCACTACATTTTGTTAGTGTGAATGCTCCGAAAACGCTCACAATAAAGTATGCTGTGAGTTAAATCCATTAAGTGCAATCATTGGACTGTGGTATTTGGAATCTGTTGCACCCTGGTCCTTATTTCAAAAGAGATAGTCAAACAATGCACCAATAATAAAATTTCAACTTGTGCTTTTAAATCTTTATAATAATTAAGTGACATGTGTGTTTATAGTAACCAATACTTTTTAAATATACAAAAAAAACTTAATATTCATGAATTATGTGTTAGATATTGTTAGTGCATATTAGTAAGAAACGTTTTATTTTTAAAAAAACAAAGAATATTTACTTAAATAAAAAGAAAAAACTAACAAATAAAGTCTAATCTTTCAGAACATGTTTCCAATGCTGATGGATATAATAAGGGGGGAAAAAATTATATATAACAGCTAAAGCTACAAATGGCTGAATAGGGGACAAATATCATATTTTAATATAATGACAATATTCTTATTAGATTGTCAGTTACAATACCATAGATGCAATATATTAAATTTTCTCCCCAAAAAATTCCAGATCAAGATTTACATAGAGATCAAAGGACAAGAAAATAAATTTTGCTGAATTTAATATATTGAATCTATGGTATTGTAACTGACAATCTAATAAGAATATTGTCATTATATTAAAATATGATATTTGTCCCCTATTCAGCCATTTGTAGCTTTAGCTGTTATATATAATACATTATTTTTAAATGAAGCCTTTAAATGCTAAACAGCATTATAAACCAAATAAAATAATCACACAACACAAAATATATAATTAAACTAAGTTAAATGAACAAAAACATTTGCTAAATAGCATTATAAACCTAATAAAATAACCACACAACACAGACTTCACTTGCATTTTTCTGCAAACTGTTTTTTCTATGCATTCCAATCTGGACTGATTTATAGACAGGAAGATCTTGTTCCTTTGAAATCTGCTCGATAGCTCAGGTCTGGTTAAACTGATTAATTTCAGCATGCTTGGCTTTGCTGCAACACAAGCAGACAGCTCCACCTACTGGCTATTTTAATAATTCACTGCTTCTCAATGATTTTCCTTAGCAGTCACATGACTGGAAAAAAAGGTTGTTATTCTGAAACGGTGTAAATTGAACCGTTGTAAAACGAGGGCCACCTGTATATATATATATATATATATATATATATATATATATATATATATATATATATATATATATATATATATATATATATATATACATATACATACACACACACTGAATATGTGTGTGTGTGTGTATAATTAGTTTATCACACACACAGAAAGAAACTCACCCTTTCCTGGCTCCTAAAATATACTTCTTTCATTTCAGTCACTCAAGTATAATACATACTGATTGCTAATATAGTTCTATATAACTTGGACAAGAAACATTTTTTATGAGCATGCAAAGGATTCCTTTTCCCCCCATAAGCTGGGTACAGATATCTGTGCATTTTGACTGTTTTCCCCCTTTAAAAGTGATGAAAAATACATGTTGCAATGATTTATTTTAAAGGGACAGTCTACTTTGAAAATTGTTTTAAAAAAAATAAATAGATAATCCCTTTATTACTTAGTCTCCAGTTTAGCACACATGAGTTAGCCGTATCTTGCTGTGAAAAACTAATACAAATTCATGAGATAAGAGTCTGTCTGTAGTGGCTTAGAAACAATCAGAAATTTAGAGGCTTAAACGTTATAAAGTATAATAATATAACAATGTTGGCTATGCAAAGCTGGGGAATGGGTAGTAAAAGAAATTACCTATCTTTTTTTCTTTTTTTAAACAATACATTTTGGAATATACTATACCTTTAAAGTGATGGCAGATCCAAATGTTTAAAAATGCTAGGATTTACCATCACTAAAAATAAACTGTAGTTTCAGTCATCAGTTTTATAAAAAAAATGGTTCTAAATACACTCTTTCTGTGCTGCGGCAGTTTGCTAAATTCAGTGGCTCCGGCCGCCCACGGCACATCGCTTTTTACCAATGAGGTGACGTTTCCACCCCTAAAACCAATAGCTGTGCATGTCATCTGACATCCTAGCACGGCTATTGGATTAGAGGTGGAAATGTCACCTCAGAGCTGTTGATTTTAGTGAGCAATAGCGGCACAGAAAGGGTGAGTTTAGCACCCTTTTTTAATAACGGACTGAAACTACAGTTTATTTTTAGTGATGGTAAATCCTAGCATTTTTTTTTAAACGCTTGCATTAACCATCACTTTAAAGGGACAGTATACACCAATTTTCATATAACTACATGTAATAGACACTGCTATAAAGAATAATATGCACAGATACTTATCTAAAAATCCAGTATAAAACCTTTTAAAAAATAACTTAAAAGCTCCCAGTTTAGCACTGTTGATGAGGTTAGATTGGGACACCCACTGATAGGGGCTAGGAAATAGAGACAGACACTCCCCCCTCATATGAAAAGACCCATTACACAACCAGGAGTCTGCATACATCAGTATACATCTAAAACTTTGGGGCTTGGTTAGGAATCTGAAAATAAGCAAAACTATACATTGTTACAAAAACACTACCAGATGGGCTATCTAAATGGATCATCTACAAAACATTTAGGCAAAGAAAAATCTAGTGTACAGTGTCCCTTTTAAAAGGGACACTGAACCCAATTTTTTTCTTTTTTGATTCAGATAGAGCATGCAATTTTAAGAAACTTTCTAATTTACTCCTATTATCAAATTATTTTCATTCTCTTGGTATCTTTATTTGAAGTGCAAGAATCTAAGTTTAGATGCCGGCCCATTTTTGGTGAACACACTGTGTTCTTGCTGATTGGTGGGTAAATTCACCTACCAATAAACAAGTGCTTTCCATGGTTCTGAACCAAAAAATAGCTTAGATGCCTTCTTTTTCTAATAAAGAAAGCAAGAGAACGAAGAAAAATTGACAATAGGAGTAAATTAGAAAGTTGTTTAAAATTGCATGCTCTATCTGAATCACGAAAGAAAAAAAATTTGGGTTCAGCGTCCCTTTAAGTATAACTCACTGCTTAGTGCATTGTTATTACAACAATGAAAGAATTTTTAACATCTTTAATCAACATTTAAAAGAAGCAGGAGCAATTTCAATTTCTCTATATTATCTTTACGATTAGATAGATAAAAGTGAAAAAACAAAAGGATTATCGCTGAGAGCCCTCAGCCTTAGAATTAGAAAGCAATAAAACCACTCACTTCTCTTATTCTTTATCATTTCCAGTCATTTATGAGCAGGACAAACAATGTGGGACCAAAGTCCCATGTAACAAGTCACTTTAATGCCAATTATCAAACTGTTCCTTATTTGTCCTTACAGTCGCCATGGTTTACCTTCGGAACTGCCTGCACACGCATATCCCTGCTGTAATAATCTGTGTATTTTATAAAAATATATATCATTTTCTGTGCTAGCCTGGAACCTAAACAAGTATGGTTGCCGTGGAAACTAGAAATTGCTGAGGGCCTAACAAAGTGACCAAGTCTATGAGCAAAATTGAATAGGCAATATTAACCCACAGGGCAGCACCAGAGAGGCTGACACTCATTGCACAGCCCCCGACTGCTAAGGGGTTAAATCATTGATGGCAAAGATCTATGTTAAAGGTAAATGGTAATGCAATAAAACATTTTCTAATGTCTTGGAGCATGTTATCACTCATATACTTGCATGCAACTGTGTACTTAAAGGCAGGGCCATCTTTAATACTGACTGGGCCCTGGGCAAACATTTCCTTGCCCCCCCCCCCCCTCGCCCATGCAATTTCGCTCTCCACCCCAACAAACAACTAAATCAATTTTTTTTTTTTTTTTAAATGATTAGCCCAGCAGTGGATCATCCACTGTTGGGCTAATCATTTTCAAAAAAATATGAAATAAATTGCAATATGTGAAACTGGACCTAAGCAGTACTAATAAGTAAATACATATATAAATTCCTCACTGTGGATTAATTTAAAATATTTACTAATTAATTAAATGTTGTTTTTTTATTTATTTATATATATATATATATTTTTAAGTACATAAATATTTAATGCAATGCACGGCATTGCATAGTAAAAATCAGTGTCGGACCTAATGTCTACAGGTCCCTGGTACAAGAATGTAGGGCCCCCCTAAAAGCATCTCACCAGTTTTGGGATATTCACTACATATTTATTGTTTAGACAGCCACTGTACAGCAAAATTACCACTTTCATGAATACCAAGGGAATGCCTAACATACCAAACTCCCCAAACCATATACACACACACTCTCCAGAGCATACACATATACATGTACACACAAACACACACACTCCAGAGCATACACATACACAAGTACACACAAACACACACTCTCCAGAGCATACACAAGTACACACAAACACACACTCTCCAGAGCATACACAAGTACACACACTCTCCAGAGCATACACAAGTACACACAAACACACACTCTCCAGAGCATACACAAGTACACACAAACACACACTACAGAGCATACACATACACATGTACACACACACACACACTACAGAGCACACACATACACATGTACACACAAACACACACTCTCCAGAGCATACACATACACATGTACACACAAACACACACTACAGAGCATACACATACACAAGTACACACAAACACACACTCTCCAGAGCATACACAAGTACACACAAACACACACTACAGAGCATACACATACACATGTACACACACACACACACTACAGAGCACACACATACACATGTACACACAAACACACACTCTCCAGAGCATACACATACACATGTACACACAAACACACACTACAGAGCATACACATACACATGTACACACACACACACACTACAGAGCATACACATACACATGTACACACACACACACACTCTCCAGAGCATACACATACACAAGTACACACAAACACACACTACAGAGCATACACATACACATGTACACACAAACACACATGTACACACAAACACACACTACAGAGCATACACATGTACACACACACACACACTCTCCAGAGCATACACATGTACACACAAACACACACTACAGAGCACACACAAATGTATGTACACACTGCAATATATAATCCAATATTAAAAATACAATGTATGTGTGCCTCAAGACGGAAGAGAGCAGTGTGTGCAGCTGCACAGATGCTCAAATCCTCACGTGCCTGCCGCTCCAGCTTTCTGCTGCATGCGCCTACAGTATGCCCTACCCTGAACAATCCCCACCACCAGAGCAGTTACCTGGTAACCCCAGCAGGACCTTTTCTTATACAGTATGATTGGTTGGATGCCGAGTTAGGGCTTAGCATCCAGTGCTGCACAGTGCACACCTAAAACAGCACATGGCACTAGCTTGGCATGTCACATGATCCCAGCTCAGTCTGGCACAGTTTCTCACAAATAAATATAAGCAGAGAACTTTTGACTGTGACAGTATTAGGACTGACATCAGCAGACTGACATGAACCAAAAAAACGACTCTTGGGCCCCGGCAGCTGCCCCTTTTGCCCTGTGTTAAAGACGGCCCTGCTTAAAGGGATATAAAGCCCAAAAATGTTGTTTTTCTGATTCAGACAGAGCAAGCACAGTGTTCTCCACAGAAAATGTTGCCAGCCGGGTGGCCTTATGAAGTAGCTGGGTAGGGGCAGTGTAATATTATATCATTGTCTGCTATGCAAAGAACAAATTAATTGCATACTTGAACATAAATGTATTTAATGATAATTTGTGCAAAAAAAAAGTACCCTCTTTAATAGCTAATTTAACAAGGTCGTTAAAGGGTTAATATTGGCTAAAATGGAGAAATACCTAAGTAACTGTCTGGAGCAGGAAATAGGGCTGCCATCTTGTGCCCTTGCAAATGGAGACCGTTCTTGCAAAACTTAGGAGCCAGCGCATTTTTTCTAGTTTACTCCTACTATCAATTTGTCTGTGTTCTCTTGGTATCTTTATTTGAATGTAAGCTTAGGAGCCAGCCTATTTTTGGTTGAGCACCTGGGTAGCGATTGCTGATCGGTGGCTACATTTAGCCACCTCAGCAAGCGTTACCCAGGTGCTGAACCAAATATGAGCCGGATCCTAAGCTTACATTCTAGCTTTTCCAAATAAAGATAGCAGGAGAACAAAGAACAATTGATAATATTTGTAAATTAGTTGCTTAAAATTGCATTTTCTATCTGAATCACGAGAGAGAGAAAATTTGGGTTTCATATCTCTTTAAAGGGTAATTATCTAACATGGTTTTCACAGAGCATTGTTTGCAAACTCTCCTTTATTGCCCAGTCTATATCTGTCCCTTCTGTCCACAGCAGAAGAAAGAGATAAGGTGGGAAAACTTGTCGGATCACATTACATTATAGAAACCGAAGTACTTGTTAATATCCCTTTAAACTCTGCAAAATAATCTCCAGCGGTTCAGCCAGTTCTTAACAGGACACGGCAGGTGATTGGCTGTCCATGCATATGCTGCTTTTGATTGGCTCACAGGCTGTGTCCTGCTCAGAATTGTCAATGCCCTCCGCCCTTGTTAGAAAACTTGAATTGTGTGTTTCAAAAGGTTAAACACATCTTTAATTACAAATTTCTATCACACAGATGAAAAAAAAGACCCAATTAAAAAACACTAACCTTCAAAAAAATAAGTAAAAAAACAACAACAAAAAAAGTTCAGAGGAAAAGACAAACATGTTTATGCACTTTATACTATCATTATGACGGTGGCTAGCCTTGTTGTCGGCAGACTCAAGCTTGGATTTGCTCTTTCAAATACCGTAAATGAATTTTTATATTGAAAAACAATTGCACAAAAAAAAAAAAAAAAAAAAAAAAAAAAAAAAAAAAAGGGATATAAATTTGTTTTAAAACAGGTTAGACTTGGCCGGTATGTTATTCTACAGCAGCACAACTAAAGTGTCTTGAAGTTACAAAGTGTTCACTGCTCCTTTAAGGGACTTAAAAAAAGTGGAAAAAGAAACATGTGTCACCTCACTACCTGTCCCCTTGACCCTATCCCCTCACAACTACTCCCCTCCCTCTCTGCCACCCTTACCCCTATACTCACACACACTTTCAACCTCTCCCTCAGCACCGGTATATTTCCCTCATCGCTGAAACATGCACTGGTCACACCTATCCTCAAAAAACATTCCCTTGATCCTACCTCCTCATCCAACTACCGCCCTATTTCCCTCCTCCATCTTGCATCAAAGCTTCTTGAAAAACTAGCTTATGCACGCCTATCCCATTTCCTTACAATAAACTCCCTCCTTGACCCATTGCAATCTGGATTTCGTCCCCATCACTCCACAGAGACAGCAATTGTTAAGGTTACCAACGACCTACTTACAGCAAAATCAAAAGGCCACTTCTCTCTGCTTATCCTCCTTGATCTGTCCGCAGCCTTTGACACTGTTGACCACCCACTTTTGCTCCAAACCCTCCAATCCTTCGGCATCTGTGACACAGCCCTCTCATGGCTCTCTTCCTACCTGTCAAACTGTACCTTTAGTGTAGCCTTCTCTGGGGCCTCCTCTGCCCCGTCACCACTTTCTGTCGGAGTACCGCAAGGATCTGTCCTTAGTCCCCTTCTCTTCTCAATCTACACGTCATCACTAGGTTCCCTAATAAAGTCCCACGGTTTACAATATCATTTGTATGCCGATGACACCCAAATCTACTTCTCTGCACTAGACCTACCTCCTTCCTTGCTAACCCGTGTCACTAACTGTTTCTCTCACATCTCTAACTGGATGTCCTCTCACTACCTCAAGCTAAATCTCTCCAAAACTGAGCTCCTTATTTTCCCCCTTCTTCTAAACTCTCCACCCCCAATCTCTCTATAGCTGTCGACAACTCCATCATTACCCCTACCCCGCATGCCCGATGTCTCGGGGTCACATTTGACTCAGATCTTTCTTTCACTCCTCACATTCAGTCATTGGCTAAAGCCTGCCGCTTCCACCTTAAAAACATCTCTAAAATTAGACACTTCCTTACACAAGATACAACAAAGATTTTAATCCACTCTCTCATTCTTTCCCGCCTCGATTACTGCAACTCTGTTCTCCCCACCTGCCGCCTAGCTCCTTTACAATCCATAATGAATGCCTCTGCCAGGCTCATCTTCCTTACTCGTCGCTCTTCATCTGCTGCACCTCTCTGCCAATCCCTTCACTGGCTTCCTCTTGCCTCTAGGATCAAACACAAAACTCTCACTCTAACCCTCAACTGCACTGCTCCTCCCTGTATCTCAGACCTTGTCTCCAGATACTCTCCCTCCCGTCCCCTTCGCTCTGCTCATGACCTCCTACTCTCCTCCGCTCTTGTTACCTCATCACACTCCCGTTTACAGGACTTCTCCAGACTGGCTCCCATCTTGTGGAACTCTCTGCCTCACTCCACAAGACTCTCTTCTAGTTTTAAAAGCTTCAAGTGCTCCCTAAAGAGACTCTACTGTTCAGGGATGCTTACAACTTACGCTAACCTTTCTTTATACCAGTTCCTCTCCTCCATTGCTATCCCCTGAACCCCTTTAGCATGTAATCCTAAGAGTCCAGCTGTTTGTAGATCACCTTCATAAGAGCTGACTACAACAGTGCAACTCTTGGCAGGGCCCTCTACCCATTTGATCCCTATATTTGTTTTGTTGTACTCCGCCTTTGTTAATAGCGCTGCGGAATCTGTTGGCGCTCTACAAATAACCGGTAATAATAATAATGCAAGAAATAGTGTTCTAATAAAATACTCCAATTATGGGTTGCACTTGATTTCGACAAATAACGATTTGGGAACATCAGCCGGTATTGTCAGTGTGATTTTCCAGTTATCACAACCCCAAAATGCTTTTATTGATATTACCCCGCAAAGTTTTAAATCATTACCTCTTCAAAACAACACAAAATAGTAATCTAAATCATTCATTTATAAATCAAAAATCTAAACGTGCACAATTCGCGCCAAACAAAATGGCGAGCATAGTGGGCGTGTGTTTACTGGGTTGAGTTAAATAATTTGTATTAGTGTAAAAGAACTTATTATTTTATTTTTAACTTTAAAGGGATACGATCTGGAACTCAAAAATGTTATTTTGTGATTTCGACGAAACATACAAATTTAAAAAAAGTTTCCAATTTACTTCTATTATCAGATTTGCTTTGTTGCCAAGGTATTCTTTGTTGAAGAGATACCTAGGTTGGCATCTGTAGCACTACATGACAGGAAATAGTGCTGCCATCTAGTGCTCTTGTAAATGGGTAACAATCTTGTAAAACTGCTGCAATATAGTGCTCTAGACACGTGTACGTTCCTGAGCTTAGATCTCTGCTTTTCAGCAAAAGATACCAAGAGACCAAAAAAAATTTGATAATAGAAGTAAATTAGAAAGGACGTTTAAAACTGCATGCTCGATCTGAATCATGAAAGAAAAGTTTGGGGTTTTACACCCTTTAAGAAATGATAGAGAAGGAAGCATTTGTATCGGTTTGGCGACATTATTATCTAATATGGCAGGGGATCATGTCAGTGTGTTGTTATGCCCATGCGCAAAATAAAGGTCACACATGAAAACTTTTGGGGTACTCTGTAAAGGTCGGAAAATGTTGTCCGAGGGTTTATCAAGTCCTTTTAGCGGTTTAACTCAATAAATGGAAATGGCCTTGTGATAAGTAACACGACTGGCGCAAGTTAAAGGGAACATGAAATCCCAAAAATGTATTTCATGATTTAGAGAGAGCATATTTTTTAAACACATTTCCAATTCACTTCTATTATCAAATGTGCGTTGTTCTCCTGAAATTCTTTGTTGAAGAAGCATCAATGCACTACATGGAGTTAGCTGAACACATTCGGTGAGCCAATGACAAGAGGCGCCCAGTATAAAATGCAGAGCCTTACCAGCTGGCTTCTATAAAGAGTTAAAAATAAGAGATAACAGCTTCAAAGAGAACTGAAGATACAGGAGGGAAAGCGACAGCATCATGAGTAGTAAACATCCTACTGTGGTTGTATTCTGCAGTTTAATGTCCTTTTAAATAGACATGAAACCCAACATTTTTCTTTCATGATTCAGACAGAGCATATATTTTTATACAACTTTCCAATTTACTTCTAGTATCTAATTTGTTTCATTCTCTTGATATCCTTTGTTGAAAAGAATATCTAGATAGGCTCAGGAGCTTGGAGCTAGCTGCTGATTGGTTGATGAACTTGTATGCTCATTTTCATTGGCTTACATGTGTTCAGCTAGCTCCCAGGAGTGTATTGCTGCTTCTTCAATAAAAGATACCAACAGAAAGAAGCAAAAATTGATAGAAGTAATTTGGAAAGTATTTTTTTTTTAAATTAATCTATCTGAATCATGAAAGAAAAGTTTTGGATACCATGGGCAGCAATGTGTTAGGAAGTTGTGAAGTAGTCCTTGCTTTGTTTCCTAACTGCTCAAAAGCCACCTCTACTCTACTGAGATTGACGTGGACTCAGCTAAACCCAAATCCTTGCTTGCAGGGAAAAGTACCCGAAAAAGGAATTAATTTCTTCAGACACCCAACTTCACCTCCTCCATTGACAGAGGCAAAGATAATGACTGGGGATTATGTGTAGGGGAGTGACACTTAAAGGGCCAGTAAACCCACCCAATGGAGCGAGCTACATTCATTTTAATGGCGCGATCGGGCCGGCTGTGACTAGACAGCGTGCACGATGCGATTAGCAAAAAACAGACCCACTCAATAGAGTCAGGAGCAGTGGTGTGTAAAATACATTTTTGTAGGAAAATATCTGTGACATACTTTGATTTAGAAACATGGCCCTAACCTAATGTTATATAATTCTGCACTATGTGCAGAATTATATAGCATTATTGGGTGGGTTTACTAGCCCTTTAACAGATTTGCTGTGGTGCTCTTTGCCTCCTCCTGCTGGCCAGGAGTGGTAATCCCACTAGTAATTGAATGACGTTGTGGACTCTCCATATCTTAGGAAAGAAAAAAAAAACAGCCTTGTTTATAAACATGTTAAAAAATTTCTCCACGTTCAGTTCACATTAAACAAATTGCTGGGAAAACAGCCAAGAAATGCAAACGCAATATTTTACTGGGATTTTCAACAAACCCAAGCTACAGAATTTTAAAAAAAACTGCTACAAAAGTTTGGTGTTATTGATTGGAATCCATCTGTCAAATTCTCATATTTTTTGTGGCACGACTATGTTTCAAAAACATAATATAAAAAGGTTATCTTCTAACAATTTGAAATGGGCTTGAAACAAAAAAGCCATTGAATGCACTTTTTAAGGCAACAAAATACTTGTGAGCGATTTAATGGACCCCACTGCGTCAGTTTACCATGTAATAAGGTGTGATCTCTCTACAGTTTGTTCTCCCTTCACTTAAATGTTTACAGTATCAATCATTCATGATCTACAGGCAAGGACAACTGACAACTCTATCTGAGGTTCCTCAGGGGGTGGCTTACACAAATATATGGGGCTCTACTGCATTCCCTAGAGGAGCTATTTGAATAAATGTATGCAGAGCAAAAAAAAAGGCAAAACCTCTCCATTTTATATACTTATAAATAAATAAAAATACTCTGAATTGAAAGCCCTTCTCAGTAGTATTCCAACTGACCAACTTCCAACAATTCTACCTTTTGTAGCTCCAGTTTTGCCTGCATACTGTCCCCAAACGCATATCAAAAAGGGGGGTTTTAGTACAAAATATCGGTGAAAGCTCACCTGCCAGTGCCAAGGCAAAGCCTATGCTAACACATTTGTACAATGTGTCTGAAGTTAGTATTTGCAGCAGCCCATAAGGAGTGGGAATTCCATAGAATCTTTTTCTTTTTTTGTAATATACTCATAAATATAATAGAATCATCACAATGTATGTTTGTGAATGTTGTTTGGTTAATATAAAAATGTGAACTAAAAATGAACCCTTAAAAAAGCACCAGTCAACCTAACAAAAATTCCTAAATATATGTAAAAGGTTATTGAAGCTAAATTACATCAAACCGTATCCCAAAGTGGAACATTAAGAAATGTGTAAGTAAATCAACTCATTATTTCATCCTTCAGCCGTTTAGAGATGGCCGCCTGAGCCCTCCTACCCCTACGTCATCCTGATGTTGTATTCAATCTCCCAAAATGGAATGTAGTCGAATTTGTGCGTCCCCTTTATTTGCGCATGCGCAAATTATGCTCAAGGGGGGCTTTTTGTTGCAGGAACTACTAACAACCGCTCAGTATTGTAGCGGTTGTTCTTATCAGCAGATCGACTGTTAGATACAGTATTCTATTTACCTTATTTGAAAGTAGAGGAGTCAATAATAAGCCTTGGTTCAATCTCCCAATAATGAATAGCTGGTTGTTAGTAGTTTCTACAACAAAAAGCCCCCCTTGAGCATAATCGGCGCATTGCGCATGCGTAAATAAAGGGAACACGCAAATACGACTAGATTCATTTTTGGGAGACTGAAAACAACATCAGGATGACGTAGGGGTAGGAGGGCTCAGGCGGCCATCACTAAATGGCCGAAGATGAAATAATAAGTTCATTTACTTACACATTGCTTGTGGTGTGTATTGTATCAGTGAAGACTTAGGGCACCATGTATTAAAAGGCGGGCGGACAGCTTTTCAACTTGCAAAGCTGTCTGTCCATCTTTGCTGCATACGGGCAGCCGATCTGTTCATCCACTGGCCCGTATGTATCATTACACACTTCGATGAGTCAAGGGACTGTCAATCACAGAGAGCGAGTTCTCAATTATTTCTCTTTGCCACCTAAATATAAACACACATACATAAAAATATATTATATATATATATATATATATATATATATATATATATATATATATATATATAAAGATTTTCTGAATTTCTCTGGTGACATAATAAATTTAAATTTATTAGACAGTGTTGTTAACAAAACCAAAATACAGCCATGCAACGTTCAAGGTTTTGCAAGACAACAATATGTAAAACAATGCATAAAAACACAGGCAGGATTTCAAATATTGCTGCTACATATGCCCACATAGTAGGATCAGGATTCTACTAAATTATTTTAGTGTTAGCCAATAGCCTGCAAGTGAATCTGTAACCAATAATAGGATACTCATTTTTCATTCTTGCCATTCCTAAACACCTATATAATAGGAATGGAACAACAATATCACAGATTATTATATTCATCAGATAAGTCAACTAATGTTTAAAACATTTTAAATAAAATATATATATATATATATATATATATATATATATATACACACATACACACACACACACACACACAGTATGTGTGTATGTATACATCAACATATAAAAGATCACTAGGTAAGGTAGGAAAAATAACTATTTTATTTTGATTGAAACATTGCTGTATACAAAACAGGAAATAAAAATAAGAATGAGAAGCTAACCATGCATTTCTTGGAGCATGGAATAAATTGTGTATGGGAAATAACAGGAATCCATAAATAGAATTTTAATTGCCACAGCAAACTGCATCCTGGGATATATAAAGCTATATTATTCAGGAATAATAATATAGATTAAAATAATAATAATTGTAAACCCACAGCTTGAATGTATGACCTGAATTTTTTGTTCTAACTTTGAGTATTAAATAAATATTTGATACATCAAGTTTTGGATAATGAGGCTGATGAGATGTATGAGAGAAGCAATGCTAAAATGAGTCACAAGGAAATAATGGCAGTCTGTCAGTGACAAACACAGTCTTCCCACAAGTGACACAGTCATCACAGTGAAAGACAGTGCCAGCACAGTTAGGGCACTCACTGAAGAGAAATTGCTACTTGCAGTATGAGTGATACGTTGCTTGGAGCTGGTATTGCTGATATGACCTGGCAAGCAGTGTGACACTGAGCTCCTTGGCACTGACAGGTACAGTCTGCAGAGGACACTGATTATGAATTTGATATTTCTGATCAGAAACTGAACTGTCACCAAACATGTGAGCCAGGAAATGAGCACTCAGTGAGTGAGCTATGTAATGAGGGACTGTCACATTCAGATGACAACACTTTCCCTATATTAGTGACCATCCGGTTATTAAAACTTCCTACTGTGGAATGTTAGCAAGCAACATCAACAATGTACGTAACACAGTCCCTAATGCAGTGTCACTGACTCAACCTTAAACAAAGGAATGTGACAAGAAGTCACACTTACCTTATATAAGCGGCTGCTCATGTCACTAAGCTATACTTTCCCCAAATTACCACTTATGATAATGTCCCCAAATGTGTCATGACACTGCCACATCATTGACACTCAATAAGTGTACCTGTCCCCAAATGAGTGTCACTGACAGATGGTGAGCACACCTGTTCTTACATGAGTGCCACTTCCAGCCGATGGGTGCAACTGTCCCCAAATGAGTGTCACCAACAGCCAGTGAGTGCACCTATTCCTACATGCGTGTCACTGACAGCCGGTGAGCGCTCATCTACCTATATGCGTGTCACTGACAGCTGGTGAGTGTACCTGTCCCCAAATGAGTGCCGTTGCCAGCCTGGGAGTGCACCTGTCCCTACATGAGTGTCACTGACAGCCAGTGAGTCCCTACATGAGTGTTACTGCCTGCCAGTGAGTGCACCTGTCCCTACATGAGTGTCACTGACATCCGGTGAGCATACCTGTCCTTACATGAATGTCATTGACAGCTGGTGAGTGCACCTGTCCATACATGAGTGTCACTGACAGGCGGCGAGTCCCTACATGAGTGTTACTGCCTGGCAGTGAGTGCACCTGTCCATACATGAGTGTCACTGACAGCCAGTGAGTCCCTACATGAGTGTTACTGCCTGGCAGTGAGTGCACCTGTCCCTACATGAGTGTCACTGACATCCGGTGAGCATACCTGTCCTTACATGAATGTCATTGACAGCTGGTGAGTGCACCTGTCCATACATGAGTGTCACTGAAAGGCAGTGAGTGCACCTGTCCCTACATGAGTGACACTGAGTTGATGAGTGCACCTATCTCTACTTGAGTGTCACTGTAAGCTGATGAAGCACCTGTCCATACATGAGTGTCATTGACAGCCGGTGAGCGCACCTGTCCCCTACATGAGTGTTACTGACAGTCGGTGAGCGCACATGTCCTTACATGAATGTCATTGACAGCTGGTGAGTGCACCTGTCCATACATGAGTGTCACTGACAGGCGGCGAGTGCACCTGTCCCTACATGAGTGACACTGAGTTGATGAGTGCACCTATCTCTACTTAAGTGTCACTGTAAGCTGATGAAGCACCTGTCCATACATGAGTGTCATTGACAGCCGGTGAGCGCACCTGTCCCTACATGAGTGTCACTGACAGTCGGTGAGCGCACATGTCCCTACATGAGTGTCACTGACGGCTGGTGAGGGTACCTGTCCCTACATGAGTTTCACTGACAGCCGGTGAGGGTACCTGTCCCTACATGAGTGACACTAATAGCCGGTGAGGGTAGATGTCCCTACATGAGTGTCACTGACAGCCGGTGATGGTACCTGTCCCTACATGAGTGACACTGATAGCCGGTGAGGGTACCTGTCCCTACATGAGTGGCACTGATAGCCGGTGAGGGTACCTGTCCCTACATGAGTGACACTGATAGCCGGTGAGGGTACCTGTCCCTACATGAGTGACACTGATAGCCGGTGAGTGCACCTGTCCCTACATGAGTGACACTGTCAGCTGATGAGTGCACCTGTGCCAACTTGAGTGTCACTGATGCACCTGTCCATGCATGAGTGTTACTGACAGCCGGTGAGAGCACCTGTCCCGATGTCCCTGACAGCCGGTGAGTGCACCTGTCCCTACATCAGTGTGATATCCGATGAGTGTGAGTGTACCTGTCCCTACATCAGTGTGACATCCGGAGAGTGTACCTGTCCCTACATGAGAAACCCTGACAGCCGGTAAGCTTACCTGTCCCTACTTGATTGCCTTCCGGTGTGTACCTGTCCCTATATAAGTGCCATTGCCAGCCGGTGAGTGCACCTGTCCATACATGAGTGTCAGTGCCAGCCGGTGAGTGCACCTGTCCATACATGAGTGTCAGTGCCAGCCGGTGAGTGCACCTGTCCATACATGAGTGTCAGTGCCAGCTGGAGCGTGACGTCCCCAGTCGGTATACTCACACATGCCCTCCGTACACACTCACCTACCGTCACTCCCTGGAGTTCAATTCTCAGCTGACGCTCAACACAACACAGCTTGTTTACGCTATGTACGTAGCAGTCGCCACGACACTTCACGCTGTTATCCTAACTCCGCAAATCAATGCGGCCTCTTTACGCAATTTGCGTAACTCCCGCCAACTGTTCTTAAACGAGAATATCGTTCCAATGAATTAAAATCTGCGCAGTGGTGATGTAACCTAAGAAATCAAGGTTATGATTGGTTGATCAGAGAATTATGGACAAAAGCTATTGGTCGGTTATAGGAAGCGTTGATTTTGATTAGCTGGTTTATGAGGACTGTGTTTGGAAGCACTGTCTAAGGCTAAGCGACAGAAGGAAAGATTTATCTTACAATCTCACAGAGCCTGCTGCAAAGGCTCATACAGTTCCTTGGGAGAGTACTGGTGACTACAGCCCAGTGTGCCAAGCCTTACTGGGGCATGTGTCATAACTGGCAATGTGTATATAGTTGTCTGTCTTTATCTCTATGTCTGTATCAACATGTGTCTGTATTAATCAATATCTATCTCTCTCTCTGTCACTATAAAGCTATCTGTATATAGCTATATGTCTGTAAATATCTATGTACATATGTCTATTTCTGTCTATCTATGACCCACCTGAAGTTAGACACATTTTCGTAATTCATTGTTCAAAACCTAATGAGATTTCCAAAGGGGAAAATGTAAAACATAAGATTGTGTCACTTCGTGACTACTACCAAAAGTATACTCCAGTCCTGACTAAGCAGAATCCAATGACACCAAAGTAAGGACCCTAACTTGGGGAAAAGACCCCTCAGGAGCCCCCTGAATTATCTGACCCTATACACTCTAAACTACTAAGCTTTGTGTCACTTACTGACCTCTACCTAGATATACCCCTGACAGAGCAGAATTCAATTACACCCTCTAGAGTGTCCTGATTGCACTATCCCTATACTCTCATATGTGATAACTGCAAATACATACATTGTATAAACATCTGTCCTATAAAAACTAAGCTTCTTGTCAATTAGTGACTACTAAGTATAGCACAGACTTAGCAGAATCCAGTAATATATGACCATAACTTGGGGATAAGACCTCTCAGGGTCTATCTGTATATACTGTCCCTATCCACTCTCACATAAAATACCTACATCATATAAGCATCTACCCTATAGAAAAAAAACTTTGTGTCTCTTATTGACCACTACCTAAGTATACCCTTGACTGAGCAAAATCCAATGACACCAAAGTAAGGACCCTAATTTGGGTATGAAACCCCTCAGGAGCCATTATTCATACTTATAGGAGTTAATGACAAATATAAAACTAGGCTTTGTGTCACTTAGTGACTACTACCCAAGAATACCCCTGACTGAGCATAATCCATTGACATCAAAGTTAGGACCTTAACTTGGGGATAGGAGCCTCCTGATGCACTGTCCTTATCCACTCTTAGCTGATAATATAAATATATTCATCATATAAACATCTACCCTATAAAAACTATTCTTTGTGTCACTTAGTAACTACTACCCAAGTAGGGCTGCAACTAACAATTATTTTCATAATCGATTAATCGGCCGATTATTTTTTCGATTAATCAACTAATCTGATAAAAAAACAAACTCCCCTATATTTAAAATACAATTCAAGCTAATTTTGCCTGCAGCAGAGAAGAGACGCTCAGATGGTGTTGAGGTGCTTGAGATGCATAAGTAGGATTTTGCCATTTTCACCAAGGTGGGATATTTATCTTTGTTAGCTCTCCACCAATGCAAGGAGCCTCTTAACAAAGTAAACCTGGACTACATTCTAACAAAAAATATTTTAACTATCTATATGCAATGGTAAATAACCATATTTAAAGGGACAGTCAAGTTTAAAAAAAACCATCATGATTTAAATAGGGCATGTAATTTTAAACAACTTCCCAATTTACTTTTATCACCAATGTTGCTTTGTTCTCTTGTTATTCTTAGTTGAAAGCTAAACCTAGGAGGTTTATATGCTAATTTCGTAGACCTTGAAGACTGCCTCTAATCTGAATACATTTTGACTACTAGAGGGCATTAGTTGATGTGTTTCATATAGATAACATTGAGCTCATGCACGTGAAGTTGCTGGGGACCAATTAACTCTTTCCTTCCTGGCCTGGACGAGAGTGTCGATCACTCTCTCCGAAAAACCTCTTTTGGCTAAGACTAGGGATCAATCTCCACGCAGTCAGCCTCAGAGAATAGAGATTTTGATGTAGAAAAGGACCTTGAACTAGCAGATCCTTGCGACAAGGTAACTTCCACGGCGGATATGACGACTTCACCACTAGATCCGCAAACCATGTCCTCCGCGGCCACGACAGAGCAATCAGTATAGCCAAAGCTTGCTCCTGCTTGATGCGGGCCACTACTCAAGGTAGAAGAGGCAACAATGGAAATATGTAGATTAGGTTGAAGTCCCAGGGTACCGCCAAGGCATCTATCAGTTCCGCCTGGGGATCCCTGGATCGCGACCTGTATCTGGATAGCTTGCAATCGAGTCTGGACGCCATGAGATCTATTTCCGGCGTCCCCTATCTGCTGCAGATCTCCGCAAACATCTCAGGGTGAGACCATTCCCCTGGATGAAACGTCTGTCTGCTCAGAAAATCCACTTCCCTGTTGTCCACACCCGGAATGTGGATCGCTGAGAGTGAACAATTGTGAGTCTCTGCCCATTCCATAATCCAAGATACTTCCCTCATTGCTAGGGAGCTTCTCAACCCCCCCCTAGTGGTTTATGTAAGCCACCGAGGTAATGTTGTCCGATTGGAATCTGATGAATTGGGACGACCCCAGAGGGGCCAAGCCTTCAGAGCGTTGAATATCGCTCGAAGTTCCAGAATATTTATAGGTAGACTCGATTCCTCTCAAGTCCATCTGCTTTGTGCCTTTCTGGCACCCCAAATGGCTGCCCATCCTGATAGACTCGCATCCGTGGTTACAATCTCCCAGGATGGTCTCAGAAAGGAAGTCCCCTGAGACAACAGGCCCAGTCAGGTCCACCAAGATAGGGAATCCCTCACCAGTCTGTCCAGAGATATCTGTTAGGACAAATTTGAATGACCGGCGTTCCATTGTCTCAACATGCACAGTTGAAGAGGTCTGAGATGGAACTTGGCGAAAGGGATCCACCTCCATACACTAGGCCACAGATGCCCTGGAGGATGTCTGCAGGGCTAGACAGTTGGACGCAAGCTTGCAACGTCTCTGGTCTGTCAGAAATATCTTCATTGCACAAGAATCTAGTATCGTACCGAGGAACTCCATCCTGTTGCTGGGGACCAATTAACTCTTTCCTTCGTTTATCTTCCACCCGTGGGACCGAAGTAGAAGGAGGAGAGCTCTCAAATTATCCCCCACCAGACTGTAGGATGGAGCCTGGACTAGGATATCCTCCAGATATGGAGCCACTTCAACCCCTCTGGCTCTTGCTACTGCAAGAAGAGCTCCCAGAACCTTTGTAAAGACTCTTGGGGCCGTCGCCAGACCAAACGGAAGGGCCACAAACTGGAAGTGCTGGTCCAGGAAGGCGAACCTTAGAAACTTGAAGTGCTCCTTGTGGATTGGAACATGAAGGTATGTATCCTTTAGGTCTATGGTCGTCATGAATAGTCCCTCTTGAACCAGGGGCAAAATTGACCTGATCGTCTCCATCTTGAACGATGGAACTGACAGAAACCTGTTTAGAGCCAGTATTGGACAAAACTTGCCCTCCTTCTTTGTGACCACGAAAAGGTTTGAATAATATCCCAGACCTCTCTCTGCCGGAGGGAATGGGACGATTACTCCGAGAGATGAGAGATCCTTCACACACCCCAGGAAGGCGTCTCTCTTTTCTGGTCTTGATGACATATTTGACAGGAGGAACCTGCCTCTGGGCGGACACGATTTGAAACCTATCCTGTACCCCTGGGCGACGACCTCCAGGACCCAAGGGTCTGTAACGTCTCCCCTCCAGGCCTCCACAAAAAGAGAGAGTCTGCCCCCTACCTGGTCCAAGGACGGGTCGAGGGCCACCCCTTCATGCCGACTTTGACTCGGCAGGCTTCTTGTTTTGCTTCGACTTATTCCAAGAGTTTGCTGGCTTCCAAGATCCCTTAAACTGCTCAGATTTTGCGGAAGGCTGTTGGCGCTGAGACTTGTCTACACGAAAAAGACGAAAAGTAGATCCCTTAGGTTTGGCTTTCTTATCCTGAGGTAAGAAGGCACCCTTGCCATCCGTGACTGTAGATATAATAGGAATCCAGGCCCGGGCCAAACAAAACCTTTCCCTTGAATGGTAGGGAAAGCAAGCAAGACTTAGATGTCATGTCAGCAGACCACGATTTTAGCCACAGAGCCCTGATGCTAAAACAGAAAACCCTGACGTTTTAGCATTCAGGCGAATAATCTGCATGTTAGCATCACAAATGAACGAATGCGCTACCCTTAAGGCTTTGATTCAATCCAAAATCTCATTGAGGGGGGTCTCCACCTCGACCATTGCTGATAGTGCATCACACCAATAGGTAGCCGCACCAGCAACTGCTGCCGCCGGTTAGAAAACGAACCCCGTCAGTTGGAACATCTTCCGCAACATGAACTCCATCTTTTTTATCCATGGGTTCCTTAAAAGAGGAGCTATCCTCAAGTGGAATGGTAGTTCTCTTAGCGAGCGTAGAGATAGCACCATCCACCTTAGGGACGGTTCCCCACAGTTCAAGCTGCACGTCCAGAACGGGGAAAAGCTTCTTAAAAGAAGACGAGGGAAAAAAGGGCGAACCCAGTTTCTCCTATTCATTCTTAATAATGTTCGCCATTTTGATAGGAACCAGGCCTGGGGCACTACCCTGTCCTCGTAAACCCTATCCAGTTTAGGGATCGAAGGTTCCTCTGGAAGTTTCGGCTCCGGAACCTCCAGCGTAGCAAGCACTTCCTTCAGCAGGAAACGCAAATGCTCCATCTTAAATTTGAAATCTGGTTCCTCCGCAGACGGAGGCCTAGCAGTAGCCGATTCCGACCCAGAAGAGACATCCTCTGATAAGTCGGAGTTGTTCTCCTCAGCGGATAATCTGTCCGAGATATCCAGCGGAGTCGAAGACCCCTGAGACGGATAGCAGTGCCGTACCTTCCACTTGCGCATAGTAGGACGAAGCATCGCATTTATGGCCGCAGAAACCGCCGTCTGCAACTGATCAGCGAAGTCTGGAGGCCAAAGGGCCCCTCCCGCAGGAGGATTAGTAGTGCTCTGGGGAACTGCTTGTGTAATCGGAGATGCTTGTAGGGAACGCACCTCGCGGGGCGGAGAAACCCTCAGAGGTGGGCGGCTCAGTCGTACTAAATACTTTATTCTTTTTTTAAGTAGTAATATTGTCATAACGTGGAACAAAGCTGTAATGGCGGTTCCACCGGAACCTCCTCACAGTATACACAGTAGATTTAAATATCAGAGTCCTCCATAGCTTGTGCCTTTATTATTGATTAAATAATAATAATTGGATACTTGTATAGCGCACAACCTCGAACTTAATCGACTCGCGGCACTTATAACAGGTATTATTATTACCCAACTTAATGGTACTCATTTTACCGACCTCGGAAGGATGAAAGGCTGAATGGACCTTGCCAAGATCGAACCTGCAACCCTTGGGTTGCCAGAGATCTCTATAACAGTGCATTAGCATGATGAGCTATCTGTCTGGCTATAAATGGCACTTTTATATCCCAATGGCCTCCTATTACCCGGACTACAAGAAACAGCTTTCGTCTCCTCCGAACACAGGTCGAAAAAGAGGAAATTACTGAGGCCACACCCGGTCACATGGAGTGCCATGCAGGACCGCCCCTGCACTGAGTGAGAGACGCGCCAAAAAAGTCTGCCTCAATCTCTCTCTAACTGTTCCACACTGACAGAGTGCAGCAAAAAATACAATAAACATTATTATGTATATTAAAATCCCCCCTGTTCCATAACCCCCTTCCGAGGGTATTACCCTAGATTCTATACAGATAAAAGGAGTCACACTGTGACCCTGTCTTCTTGTGTTATCACATATATATATAATGAAACGATCTTACCAGAATCAACGCCGTGGAACAGGAACACGGCCTCTCAAGTGTGACAGGTTAGTAGCGTCGCTCCTGACATGGACTTGAGAGAATAAAAGCAGGCAGCGAAACTCGTCAACGCTGATTGCTTAAGGAGCTGTTAATATGAGTTGGGATGGTTTTGCAGAAGAACTCCCCCTGCATCTCCTCCATAAGAGACTACTCCAAATCTTCCGACACTTCTCTGCCAACCTCCTGTGACGAAAGGCAAAGAATGACTGGGGGATGAGGGAAGTGGGGGAGGTATTTAAGCCTTTGGCTGGGGTGTCTTTGCCTCCTCCTGGTGGCCAGGTTCTTATTTCCCACAAGTGATGAATGAAGCAGTGGACTCTCCTCCCCTTTAGATGGAAACTAGACTTTGTGTCACTGTAACATATGCCTGCCTGATATCACTGTCCCTTTAAGACTGCCTTCCCTGCTACTAACAATTTGTACTGTTTGGGGAGAATCTGCATTCAACTTACCTGTCTAATTAATGAATCATTCATGCACCTGTTTCCTTAGCCTCTTTTTAAACCATCTCAGGCCTAATGTGCATTGCATTAGCTTTAACGTTTTGTTCCAGAACAGAGGTCTGTGACTGTTCCAGCATATTCAAACTACAGCCTTTCCTTTCAGCTATGCTTCAAATCATCTAATCGCAAGTATCCATATAAATCCATTTTGTTTCCTGGACACTGCTACTTAACAAACTTTGAACTTATTCTAAATTACAAGTATGCATTTTGTTATAATCACTCTCTAATTACTACAGCATCTTACTCAGAACTTTATAACTATTCTCTGCTACAAGTTGTCATAGCTGGAATATCCTCCTCCAAATATGTTAATATATTCAGAACTCTGCATCTATGTGTTCAGTTAAACAGCTTTCCTGTGATTCTCCAATATATGCACAAACAGTATTTAATGCCTTAAACTTGCAACTTGTCTATCACCTGTGCTGTTCTGCTTATTACTGACATACAGCTCTATATATATTATGTACTGTGAACCTGCAACAAACCTTTGCATCTATGAGTCAATCTTCTACCAGTTTACTCTGAAGCCTGAACATCTTACATTGCTATATTTTTCACTCATGAATCCTGTAGCTACTCCTATTAACTATAAGTCACAGTATCAATTTATGTTTCCATTTATGTTTCAATCTCCATGAATTCTACAATAACTTCTTTCAACTATGAATCACAGAATATCATCTATCCACGTCCAGGATGCTCTTCCCCGGGTCAGGGGTCGGTGTCTCCAATTCCCTATCACTGCCCCAGAGGGTCTGTGTCCTGAGTGCATATACACCGGAACATGACAGTCACTTAGTGATTACTACTCAAGTATACCACAGACTGAGCAGACACCAATAACATCAAAGTTAGGAGATAAGACCCATCAGGAGCCTCTTGGATGCACTGCCCCATACCTCTTATAGGTGACAATGACAAATACATACATTGTATATAAACATCTGTCCTAACTTTGGTGTCATTGGATTATGCTCAGTTTGGGGCCATTAACACCTATGAGAAAGCATAGTGGCTGTGCATTCAGGGTGCTAACTTTGATGTCATTTGATTCTACTCATTCGGGGTGTATTTATGTAGTAGTCACTAAGTGACACAAAGCTTAGTTTTTATAGGACAAATGTTTATACAATGGGGGGTAGTTATCATCGTGTCAACTTTCCTGCCTTGGCCGGCCCAATACGCCCGCCTAAGCTCGCCTACCATCGCCGCCGCGGACCTGAAAAAATACGCCTAAGTTATCAATAAATCTGTCAAAAAGCCGCGCACCAAGTACGGGGCGATGAGCAGCGGACTGTGAGAGTTATCACTCATCCGATCTCGCTGCTCTTCGGCTTTTTCACAGCTTTATTGCTAGCCTGTCACTAAGCACCCACACTAAACTACACTGTTCTACCCCCTATACCGGCGCCCCCGGAGCCCACCGCAACTCAATAAAGTTACTAACCCCTAAACCGCCGCTCCTAGACCCCGCCGCAACTCTTATAAATGTATTAACCCCTAAACCGCCGCTCCTAGACCCCGCCGCAACACTTATAAATGTATTAACCCCTAAACCGCCACTCCCGGACACCGCTGCAACCTACATTATACCTAGTAACCCCTATCCTGCCCCCCCCCTATACCGTCGCCCTCTATAATAAAGTTATTAACCCCTATCCTGCTGATCCCGCACCTCGCTGCAACTAAATAAATAGTTTAACCCCTAAACCGCCGCTCCCGGACCCTGCCGCAACCTATATTAAATTTATTAACCCCTAATCTGCCCCCCCTACACCGTCGCCACCTATAATACATTTATTAACCCCTATCCTGCCCCCCACTACACCGCCGCCACTGTAAGAAATGTATTAACCCCTAAACCTAAGTCTAACACTAACCCTAACACCCCCCTAACTTAAATATTAATTAAATCTAAATAATATTTCTATTATCAACTAAATTAATCCTATTGAAAACTAAATACTTACCTATAAAATAAACCCTAATATAGCTACAATATAAATAATAATTATATTGTAGCTATCTTAGGATTTATTTTTATTTTACAGGTAACTTTCAATTTATTTTAACTAGGTACAATAGTTATTAAATAGTTATTAACTATTTAATAGCTACCTAGCTAAAATAAAGAGAATTTTACCTGTAAAATAAAAACTAACCTAAGTTACAATTACACCTAACACTACACTATACTTTAATAAATTATTCCTATTTAAAACTAAATACTTACCTGTAAAATAAACCCTAAGATAGCTACAATGTAATTAATAATTACATTGTAGCTATTTTAGGATTTATATTTATTTTACAGGTAACTTTGTATTTATTTTAGCTAGTTAGAATAGTTATTAAATAGTTATTAACTATTTAATAACTACCTAGCTAAAAGAAATACAAAATTACCTGTAAAATAAATCCTAACCTAAGTTACAATTAAACCTAACACTACACTATCATTAAATAAATTAAATAAATTACCTACAAATAACTACAATTAAATACAATTCAATAAACTAACTAAAGTACAAAAAATAAAAAAAGCTAAGTTACAAAAAATAAAAAAATAGGTTACAAACATTTAAAAAATATTACAACAATTTTAAGCTAATTACACCTTATCTAAGCCCCCTAATAAAATAACAAAGCCCCCCAAAATAAAAAAATTCCCTACCCTATTCTACATTAAAAAAGTTCAAAGCTCTTTTACCTTACCAGCCCTTAAAAGGGCCTTTTGTGGGGCATGCCCCAAAGAAAACTGCTCTTTTGCTTGTAAAAGAAAAATACAACCCCCCCCAACATTAAAACCCACCACCCACATACCCCTAATCTAACCCAAACCCCCCTTAAATAAACCTAACACTAATCCCCTGAAGATCATCCTACCTTGAGTCGTCTTCACTCAGCCGAGCCACCGATGGAACTGAAGAGGAGATCCGGAGCGGCAGAAGTGATCCTCCAAGGGGCGCTGAAGAAATCTTCCATCCGATGAAGTGATCCTCCAAGCGGCGCTGAAGAAGTCTTCCATCCGATGAAGTGATCCTCCAGGCGGCGCTGAAGAAGTCTTCCATCCGGGCGATGTCATCTTCCAAGCGGCGCTGAAGAAGTCTTCTATCCGGGCGATGTCATCTTCCAAGCGGGGTCTTCAATCTTCATCCCGCCGACGCGGAACATCCTTCTTTCCCGACGGACTACCGACGAATGAAGGCTCCTTTAAGGGACGTCATCCAAGATGGCGTCCCTTCAATTCCGATTGGCTGATAGGATTCTATCAGCCAATCGGAATTAAGGTAGGAAAAATCTGATTGGCTGATTGAATCAGCCAATCAGCTTGAGCTCGCATTCTATTGGCTTATCGGATCAGCCAATAGAATGCGAGCTCAATCTGATTGGCTGATTGGATCAGCCAATCGGATTGAACTTCAATCTGATTGGCTGATTCAATCAGCCAATCAGATTTTTCCTACCTTAATTCCGATTGGCTGATAGAATCCTATCAGCCAATCAGAATTGAAGGGACGCCATCTTGGATGACGTCCCTTAAAGGAGCCTTCATTCGTCGGTAGTCCGTCGGGAAAGAAGGATGTTCCGCGTCGGCGGGATGAAGATTGAAGACCCCGCTTGGAAGATGACATCGCCCGGATAGAAGACTTCTTCAGCGCCGCTTGGAAGATGACATCGCCCGGATGGAAGACTTCTTCAGCGCCGCTTGGAGGATCACTTCATCGGATGGAAGATTTCTTCAGCGCCCCTTGGAGGATCACTTCTGCCGCTCCGGATCTCCTCTTCAGTTCCATCGGTGGCTCGGCTGAGTGAAGACGACTCAAGGTAGGATGATCTTCAGGGGATTAGTGTTAGGTTTATTTAAGGGGGGTTTGGGTTAGATTAGGGGTATGTGGGTGGTGGGTTTTAATGTTGGGGGGGGGTTGTATTTTTCTTTTACAAGCAAAAGAGCAGTTTTCTTTGGGGCATGCCCCACAAAAGGCCCTTTTAAGGGCTGGTAAGGTAAAAGAGCTTTGAACTTTTTTAATGTAGAATAGGGTAGGGAATTTTTTTATTTTGGGGGGGCTTTGTTATTTTATTAGGGGGCTTAGATTAGGTGTAATTAGTTTAAAATTGTTGTAATATTTTTAAAATGTTTGTAACCTATTTTTTTATTTTTTGTAACTTAGCTTTTTTTATTTTTTGTACTTTAGTTAGTTTATGTAATTGTATTTAATTGTAGTTATTTGTAGTTAATTTATTTAATTAATTTAATGATAGTGTAGTGTTAGGTTTAATTGTAACTTAGGTTAGGATTTATTTTACAGGTAATTTTGTATTTCTTTTAGCTAGGTAGTTATTAAATAGTTAATAACTATTTAATAACTATTCTAACTAGCTAAAATAAATACAAAGTTACCTGTAAAATAAATATAAATCCTAAAATAGCTACAATGTAATTATTAATTATATTGTAGCTATTTTAGGGTTTATTTTACAGGTAAGTATTTAGTTTTAAATAGGAATAATTTATTAAAGTATAGTGTAGTGTTAGGTGTAATTGTAACTTAGGTTAGTTTTTATTTTACAGGTAAATTTCTCTTTATTTTAGCTAGGTAGCTATTAAATAGTTAATAACTATTTAATAACTATTGTACCTAGTTAAAATAAATTGAAAGTTACCTGTAAAATAAAAATAAATCCTAAGATAGCTATAATATAATTATTATTTATATTGCAGCTATATTAGGGTTTATTTTATAGGTAAGTATTTAGTTTTAAATAGGATTAATTTAGTTGATAATAGAAATATTATTTAGATTTATTTAATTAATATTTAAGTTAGGGGGGTGTTAGGGTTAGTGTTAGACTTAGGTTTAGGGGTTAATAAATTTCTTACAGTGGCGGTGGTGTAGGGGGGGCAGGATCGGGGTTAATAAATGTATTATAGGTGGCGACGGTGTAGGGGGGCAGATTAGGGGTTCATAAATTTAATATAGGTTGCGGCGGGGTCCGGGAGCGGCGGTTTAGGGGTTAAACTATTTATTTAGTTGCGGCGAGGTGCAGGATCAGCAGGATAGGGGTTAATAACTTTATTATAGAGGGAGGCGGTATAGGGGGGCAGGATAGGGGTTACTAGGTATAATGTAGGTGGCGGTGGGCTCCGGGAGCGGCGGTTTAGGGGTTAATATGTATAGAGTAGCTTGCGGTGGGCTCCGGGAGCGGCGGTTTAGGGGGTAATCAGTTTATTTAGTTGCGGCGGTGTAGGGGGGACAGATTAGCGGTGTTTAGACTCCGGGTACATGTTAGGGTGTTAGGTGTAGACGTTTCCCATAGGAATCAATGGGATGTCGGGCAGCAGCGAACTTGTACTTTCGCTATGGTCAGACTCCCATTGATTCCTATGGGATCCGCCGCCTCCAGGGCGGCGGATTGAAAGCCAGGTACGCTGGGCCGGAAAAGTGCCGAGCGTATATGCTAGTCATTTGATAACTAGCAAAAGTAGTCAGATTGTGCCGCACTTGTGTGCGGAACATCTGGAGTGACGTAAGAATCGATCTGTGTCGGACTGAGTCTGGCGGATCGAAGTTTACGTCACAAAATTCTACTTTTGCCGGTTTGTAGCCTTTGATAACTAAGGCGAATCAGCCTCGCCACAAATACGCTGCGGAATTCCAGCGTATTTTAGGTTGACGGCTTGATAACTACCCCCCACGTGTGTATTTGTTATCATCTATGAGAGTGGATATGGTCAGTGCATTCAATGGGCTCCTGAGAGGTCTTGGGGTCTATTTTTCAAAGTGTCAACTAAAAATATAATTGAATTCCGCGTTGTATTTGTCGCGAGATTGATCCGCCATAGTTATCAAAGCGTCAAGATCGGCAAATATTGAAATTTGTGACGTAATATACGATCCTGCGATCTCAATCCGACTCAGATCGATGCTTGCGTCATTACAGATGTTTCAAATTCAGATTTGACTCTATTTGAACCTTTTCCAAATTTATCAAACATTTAACAGGTACGCTTGCGTCTATTCCGACGCAGCGTACCTAGTTTTCAATCCGCCACCCTTCAGGTCGCGGATGCCATAGAAGTCAATGGGAGTCTGAAAACACAGAAAGCTTATGTTCGATGCTGCAAGAGAATGAAGTATATTACATAATAAAAGTAAATTAGAAACTCTATTAAAATTGTATACCCTTTCTAAATCAAACAATATTATTGTTCCACATTTGGTGCACTAGAAGATACAGGGATAAAAATGAAAAATACATTACTACTTATGGATTATGCTACAAATTTGTCTCTCATTACAAAGCAAGGGGACAATATTATTTCTACAAATTTGTTATAAAGTTTTGCCCCAAACTTGTCGCACTAATAGATATAGAGATAAAAATGAAATAAATACACAACATAATATAGCTAACTTCCTTTCTATTTTTTGTGAAAAATCTATGTGCACCATGTTTAACCCATGTAATACAAGTCACACTCTCCACTTCGCACCAATTTTGACGCAAAACTTTTCGCACCAATTATGACGCAAACTCCTAAACAACCCACACACTAGTGAATTTTTCAACCACTTTTGATTAGAATATGCATAATCACATGATTTATGACATCAGCCAATCTGATTCAAATATACATTTTAAACTATCACTAACTAATCAAATTGCTCGATACTTGTCATTGATCACTCATCAGAACTTGTATGTGCCATTTGTTACATTGTGTATTATACTTTGAACGTTTGTATATGTGAATTTAGAATTAAAGATAAACATTGATGCTGACATTAGGACACACAGTGTAATATTTTAGACAAGGATATTAAAATTCTAATTGATGTTTGATAAGCTGATAGCTCAGCTGATAAGCTGATAGTTCAAAGGGATAGCCCACCTAACATTAAACTGTCATGATTCAGATACAGCAGAAATTAAAATCACCTCTTTACTGTCATGCTATTTTCAGTGTATTTCTTCCTTCTCTTGAATTTCTTTTCTCCAACATAGGTGTGTCCGGTCCACGGCGTCATCCTTACTTGTGGGATATTCTCTTCCCCAACAGGAAATGGCAAAGAGCCCAGCAAAGCTGGTCACATGATCCCTCCTAGGCTCCGCCTTCCCCAGTCATTCTCTTTGCCGTTGTACAGGCAACATCTCCACGGAGATGGCTTAGAGTTTTTTGGTGTTTAACTGTAGTTTTTATTATTCAATCAAGAGTTTGTTATTTTAAAATAGTGCTGGTATGTACTATTTACTCTGAAACAGAAAAGAGATAAAGATTTCTGTTTGTAAGAGGAAAATGATTTTAGCAACCGTTACTAAAATCGATGGCTGTTTTCCACACAGGACTGTTGAGAGGAATTAACTTCAGTTGGGGGAAACAGTGAGCAGACTTTTGCTGCTTGAGGTATGACACATTTCTAACAAGACGATGTAATGCTGGAAGCTGTCATTTTCCCTATGGGATCCGGTAAGCCATTTTTATTGCATAAAGAAAAAAAGGGCTTCACAAGGGCTTTTAAGACTGTAGACATTTTCTGGGCTAAAACGATTTATATATAAGCATATTTTATACTTCATAGCCTTGAGGAATCATTTTAATCTTGGGAATTATGTAAAATAACCGGCAGGCACTGTATTGGACACCTTATTCTCTAGGGGCTTTCCCTAATCATAGGCAGAGTCTCATTTTCGCGCCTCTATTGCGCACTTGTTTTTGGGAAGCATGACATGCAGATGCATGTGTGAGGAGCTCTGATACATAGAAAAGACTTTCTGAAGGCGTCATTTGGTATCGTATTCCCCTTTGGGCTTGGTTGGGTCTCAGCAAAGCAGATACCAGGGACTGTAAAGGGGTTAAATATAAAAACGGCTCCGGTTCCGTTATTTTAAGGGTTAAAGCTTTCAAATTTGGTGTGCAATACTTTTAAGGCTTTAAGACACTGTGGTGAAATTTTGGTGAATTTTGAACAATTCCTTCATACTTTTTCACATTTGCAGTAATAAAGTGTGTTCAGTTTAAAATTTAAAGTGACAGTAACAGTTTTATTTTAAAACGTTTTTTGTACTTTGTTATCAAGTTTATGCCTGTTTAACATGTCTGAACTACCAGATAGACTGTGTTCTGTATGTGGGGAAGCCAAGGTTCCTTCTCATTTAAATAGATGTGATTTATGTGACACAAAATTTAGAGAAAATGATGCCCAAGATGATTCCTCAAGTGAGGGGAGTAAGCATGGTACTGCATCATCCCCTCCTTCGTCTACACCAGTCTTGCCCACACAGGAGGCCCCTAGTACATCTAGTGCGCCAATACTCCTTACTATGCAACAATTAACGGCTGTAATGGATAATTCTATCAAAAACATTTTAGCCAAAATGCCCACTTATCAGCGAAAGCGCGACTGCTCTGTTTTAGAAAATACTGAAGAGCATGAGGACGCTGATGATATTGGTTCTGAAGTGCCCCTACACCAGTCTGAGGGGGCCAGGGAGGTTTTGTCTGAGGGAGAAATTTCAGATTCAGGGAAAATTTCTCAACAAGCTGAACCTGATGTGATTACATTTAAATTTAAATTGGAACATCTCCGCGCTCTGCTTAAGGAGGTGTTATCTACTCTGGATGATTGTGAGAATTTGGTCATTCCAGAGAAATTATGTAAAATGGACAAGTTCCTAGAGGTCCCGGGGCCCCCCGAAGCTTTTCCTATACCCAAGCGGGTGGCGGACATTGTAAATAAAGAATGGGAAAGGCCCGGTATACCTTTCGTCCCTCCCCCTATATTTAAAAAATTGTTTCCTATGGTCGACCCCAGAAAGGACTTATGGCAGACAGTCCCCAAGGTCGAGGGGGCGGTTTCTACTCTAAACAAACGCACCACTATACCCATAGAAGATAGTTGTGCTTTCAAAGATCCTATGGATAAAAAATTAGAGGGTTTGCTTAAAAAGATGTTTGTTCAGCAAGGTTACCTTCTACAACCAATTTCATGCATTGTTCCTGTCACTACAGCAGCGTGTTTCTGGTTCGATGAACTAGAAAAGGCGCTCAATAAAGATTCTTCTTATGAGGAGATTATGGACAGAATTCATGCTCTCAAATTGGCTAACTCTTTCACCCTAGACGCCACTTTGCAATTGGCTAGGTTAGCGGCGAAAAATTCTGGTTTTGCTATTGTGGCGCGCAGAGCGCTTTGGCTAAAATCTTGGTCAGCGGATGCGTCTTCCAAGAACAAATTGCTTAACATTCCTTTCAAGGGGAAAACGCTGTTTGGCCCTGACTTGAAAGAGATTATTTCCGATATCACTGGGGGCAAGGGCCACGCCCTTCCTCAGGATAGGTCTTTCAAGGCCAAAAATAAACCTAATTTTCGTCCCTTTCGCAGAAACGGACCAGCCCCAAGTGCTACGTCCTCTAAGCAAGAGGGTAATACTTCTCAAGCCAAGCCAGCCTGGAGGCCAATGCAAGGCTGGAACAAAGGTAAGCAGGCCAAGAAACCTGCCACTGCTACCAAGACAGCATGAGATGTTGGCCCCCGATCCGGGACCGGATCTGGTGGGGGGCAGACTCTCTCTCTTCGCTCAGGCTTGGGCAAGAGATGTTCTGGATCCTTGGGCGCTAGAAATAGTCTCCCAAGGTTATCTTCTGGAATTCAAGGGGCTTCCCCCAAGGGGGAGGTTCCACAGGTCTCAATTGTCTTCAGACCACATAAAAAGACAGGCATTCTTACATTGTGTAGAAGACCTGTTAAAAATGGGAGTGATTCATCCTGTTCCATTAGGAGAACTAGGGATGGGGTTCTACTCCAATCTGTTTGTAGTTCCCAAAAAAGAGGGAACATTCAGACCAATCTTAGATCTCAAGATCCTAAACAAGTTTCTCAAGGTTCCATCGTTCAAAATGGAAACCATTCGAACAATTCTTCCTTCCATCCAGGAAGGCCAATTCATGACCACGGTGGATTTAAAGGATGCGTATCTACATATTCCTATCCACAAGGAACATCATCGGTTCCTAAGGTTCGCATTTCTGGACAAGCATTACCAGTTTGTGGCACTCCCGTTCGGATTAGCCACTGCTCCAAGAATTTTCACAAAGGTACTAGGGTCCCTTCTAGCGGTGCTAAGACCAAGGGGCATTGCAGTAGTACCTTACTTGGACGACATACTGATTCAAGCGTCGTCCCTTCCACAAGCAAAGGCTCACACGGACATTGTCCTGGCCTTTCTCAGATCTCACGGGTGGAAAGTGAACGTAGAAAAAAGTTCTCTATCTCCGTCAACAAGGGTTCCCTTCTTGGGAACAATAATAGACTCCTTAGAAATGAGGATTTTTCTGACAGAGGCCAGAAAATCAAAACTTCTAAACTCTTGTCAAATACTTCATTCTGTTCCTCTTCCTTCCATAGCGCAGTGCATGGAAGTAATAGGTTTGATGGTAGCGGCAATGGACATAGTTCCTTTTGCGCGAATTCATCTAAGACCATTACAACTGTGCATGCTCAGTCAGTGGAATGGGGACTATACAGACTTGTCTCCGACGATACAAGTAGATCAGAGGACCAGAGATTCACTCAGTTGGTGGCTGTCCCTGGACAACCTGTCACAGGGGATGAGCTTCCGCAGACCAGAGTGGGTCATTGTCACGACCGACGCCAGTCTGGTGGGCTGGGGCGCGGTCTGGGGACCCCTGAAAGCGCAGGGTCTTTGGTCTCGGGAAGAATCTATTCTCCCGATAAATATTCTGGAACTGAGAGCGATATTCAATGCTCTCAAGGCTTGGCCTCAGCTAGCAAAGACCAAGTTCATACGGTTTCAATCAGACAACATGACGACTGTTGCGTACATCAACCATCAGGGGGGAACAAGGAGTTCCCTGGCGATGGAAGAAGTGACCAAAATCATTCAATGGGCAGAGACTCACTCCTGCCACTTGTCTGCAATCCACATTCCAGGAGTGGAAAATTGGGAAGCGGATTTTCTGAGTCGTCAGACATTTCATCCGGGGGAGTGGGAACTCCATCCAGAAATCTTTGCCCAAATCACTCAATTGTGGGGCATTCCAGACATGGATCTGATGGCCTCTCGTCAGAACTTCAAGGTTCCTTGCTACGGGTCCAGATCCAGGGATCCCAAGGCGACTCTAGTAGATGCACTAGTAGCACCTTGGACCTTCAAACTAGCTTATGTATTCCCGCCGTTTCCTCTCATCCCCAGGCTGGTAGCCAGGATCAATCAGGAGAGGGCGTCGGTGATCTTGATAGCTCCTGCGTGGCCACGCAGGACTTGGTATGCAGACCTGGTGAATATGTCATCGGCTCCACCATGGAAGCTACCTTTGAGACGAGACCTTCTTGTTCAAGGTCCGTTCGAACATCCGAATCTGGTCTCACTCCAACTGACTGCTTGGAGATTGAACGCTTGATCTTATCAAAGCGAGGGTTCTCAGATTCTGTCATTGATACTCTTGTTCAGGCCAGAAAGCCTGTAACTAGAAAAATCTACCACAAAATATGGAAAAAATATATCTGTTGGTGTGAATCTAAAGCATTCCCTTGGGACAAGATAAAAATTCCTAAGATTCTATCCTTTCTTCAAGAAGGTTTGGAGAAAGGATTATCTGCAAGTTCTTTGAAAGGACAGATTTCTGCCTTGTCTGTGTTACTTCACAAAAAGCTGGCAGCTGTGCCAGATGTTCAAGCCTTTGTTCAGGCTCTGGTTAGAATCAAGCCTGTTTACAAACCTTTGACTCCTCCTTGGAGTCTCAATTTAGTTCTTTCAGTTCTTCAGGGGGTTCCGTTTGAACCCTTACATTCCGTTGATATTAAGTTATTATCTTGGAAAGTTTTGTTTTTGGTTGCAATTTCTTCTGCTAGAAGAGTTTCAGAATTATCTGCTCTGCAGTGTTCTCCTCTTTATCTGGTGTTCCATGCAGATAAGGTGGTTCTGCGTACTAAACCTGGTTTTCTTCCGAAAGTTGTTTCTAACAAAAACATTAACCAGGAGATAGTCGTGCCTTCTTTGTGTCCGAATCCAGTTTCAAAGAAGGAACGTTTGTTGCACAATTTGGATGTAGTTCGTGCTCTAAAATTCTATTTAGATGCTACAAAGGATTTTAGACAAACATCTTCCTTGTTTGTTGTTTATTCTGGTAAAAGGAGAGGTCAAAAGGCAACTTCTACCTCTCTCTCTTTTTGGATTAAAAGCATCATCAGATGGGCTTTCGAGACTGCCGGACGGCAGCCTCCTGAAAGAATCACAGCTCATTCCACTAGGGCTGTGGCTTCCACATGGGCCTTCAAGAACGAGGCTTCTGTTGATCAGATATGTAAGGCAGCGACTTGGTCTTCACTGCACACTTTTACTAAATTTTACAAATTTGATACTTTTGCTTCTTCTGAGGCTATTTTTGGGAGAAAGGTTTTGCAAGCCGTGGTGCCTTCCATCTAGGTGACCTGATTTGCTCCCTCCCTTCATCCGTGTCCTAAAGCTTTGGTATTGGTTCCCACAAGTAAGGATGACGCCGTGGACCGGACACACCTATGTTGGAGAAAACAGAATTTATGTTTACCTGATAAATTACTTTCTCCAACGGTGTGTCCGGTCCACGGCCCGCCCTGGTTTTTTAATCAGGTCTGATAATTTATTTTCTTTAACTACAGTCACCACGGTATCATATGATTTCTCCTATGCAAATATTCCTCCTTTACGTCGGTCGAATGACTGGGGAAGGCGGAGCCTAGGAGGGATCATGTGACCAGCTTTGCTGGGCTCTTTGCCATTTCCTGTTGGGGAAGAGAATATCCCACAAGTAAGGATGACGCCGTGGACCGGACACACCGTTGGAGAAAGTAATTTATCAGGTAAACATAAATTCTGTTTTTCAGTAAGAAATGTCATCTTATATGCCAGCCCATTTTATAACACCTGTGAAGGGGTGGTTTTTAAAACTAGATTGCAATCAGGAGGGGTTACACAGGTACAGAGAGAAACTGGCCCAGCTCTTAAAATATCAATTTTCACAGGTGTTATATATATCAATTCAATTCCATTGATTGCAAATAAATACATATAATACCCTGATTACATGTTATATTTGCAATTATTCCTGCTCAGAATAATAATATATTTACACTATATACATATAGTGGTATAAATAAACACAGAGATATGAAAGACAACATTGTTTAGAACAAAAAAAAAGGAATTTAGGGACATGTAAATATGTTTGAAAAAGATTTCTGACATAACACACACACACACACATATATATATACAGGCAGTCCCCGGGTTACAGACATCCGACTTAAGTACAACTCATACTTACAAACAGAGAAAATAGAGCTTTATTGCCAATCCTTCTTTACAGGATAAACCAAAATACTCAAAATCCAATTGTTACAAGGACAGAAAGTGATGTGAAATTTTCTGAACAGGGGCACAGATAGCAAAACAAACTTTATCCTATGCTATCCAAAACTAAAAAAATGTTTGGCTAGAGTTTCACCTAAATAAAGTGCCTGTTCCAACTTACATACAAATTCAACTTAAGAACAAACCTACAGAACCTATCTTGTTCGTAACCTGGGGACTACCTGTATATATATATATATATATATATATATATATATATATATATATATATATATATATATATATATACAGTATATATATATATATATATATATATATATATATATATATATATATATATACACACACAAGTATGTGAAAAGATATACGTACAAGTTCTAGCATTAATAATAATTTATAAAAAAAAATATGAGATAAAAGCACATTATGACTTCTAGAAATACAAATACACATTAATTTATGTAAAAGTATTATATAACAGATTTTTTTTGTATAACAAATCAATATAACAATAACTTTCTATGAGATATTGTTTGTTGAAGTATAAATGTAGCTATTTCTTGGACCTTAACAGTTGAAAAATAAAAGATTAGCTTTAGAGAAATGTGCTTGTTCATGGACAGTAATGAAATGGTATAAATAAAGTTTGGAAAAACCCGTTAGTTAACAACAGTATGATGCTCTTCGCACCGTACTTGACGCGTGTGTTTTTGATGGCTTTTTAAAAAAATAAGGGGATCGTATTCAGATCCGCGTCAGTGATGTCTGGCGAGCGTATTGATGCCGGCGAATGCACTGAGATTGACGCTTTGATAAATTGACCCCCTTATCTCCAAGTTAGGGTTATAAATTTGGTGTCAACTGATTCTGCTCAGTCTGGGGTATACTTGTGTAGCAGTCAGTAAGTGGCACAAAGCCTAATTTTATAGGGCATATATACAGTATATATATATATATATATATATATATATATATATATATATATATATATATATATATATATATAGATAGATAGATAGATACCATTAACACATGAGAGTGCATGCTAAAAGTTTCATAGGGGCCCTATCCCCAAGTTAGGGTCTTAACTTTGGTGTTATTTGATTCCGCTGGGTCGGGGGCATACTTAAGTAGTAGTAATCACTAAGTGACACAAAGCCAAGTTTTTATATGGCAGATGTCATTATTATTTTAGTGTTTTCCATTATTACCTATGAGACTGGATAGGGACAGTGCTCCTGGGGGCTCTTATCCTCGAGTTTGGGTCCTAACTTTGATATTATTGGGTTCTGCTCATACAGGGGAATGCTTTGGTAGTAGTCACGAAGTGATACAAAGCTTATTTTTGATATTTCGTCTTTGTTCTCTTTTAACATGGGAATCCCCATTAGGTTCTAAATAATGAATAACGAAAAAGAAAAAAATGTCTAATTTCAGGTGGGTCTATCAATGTTTTTATCATCCTTCTGTTGTATCCATCTATTTATCTATACATATAAATATATCAATCTATCTGTACTATCTCTAAATCTATCAATAGCTATGTCTTTATATTTGTATCTATCTATATCAGTAGCTGTCTGTCTATCTATCTATCTATCTATTTATCAGTGTCTCTATCTATCAATGTCTATCTATGTCTGTCTATCATCTACCCTTCATATCATCTACCCTCTATCTATGTCTATATTTCTTTCTTTCTCTATATTCTCTGTATATGCCAATTTGCCTGTTAGTCTATCTATACATATGTATGTCTGTTTACCATCTATGGATTACGTATATATCCATTAAACACACACACAAATATGTACTTACGTAGTCACATACATGCGTACAATTCTAAGAAATGAATTAGACAAAAAGAAGGGAGTTGTGTAGCTGTGTGGTTCTGCAGACCTATCTAATCCTATGGCTGACCACAGACCTTGCAGTGAGAGCGTTTTACCCTCTGGCTTGCACGTATGTGTTCAGAGCCTACTGATTATTTCTTTCTGTGCTCTCCGACTAATGCGACTCAGCAAGATGGTTATTGGATGACCGGGCATCTGACTGACGTTTTCATTACTGTGATTACAGGTCAGCTTCACATACCTCAATATCTGCTTTGTAATCGCGTTCCTAGCTGCCCAGCAAGTCAGTCAAACAGGGTATTACAAAAGCTTCCTCGTGACTGCAGAAGTCTGTTTGTCATATGTGACCTTGGGAGCGTTATTTCTTCAGTGTGAAAGAGCAACATCTAAACATAACAAAATGTTTGTAAATATGCATTTAAAGGCACAGTAAAATCAAAATTAATCTTAACGATTCAGATTTGGTGGCAGATTCATCAAGCTCGCCGGAAACAGGAGATAAGAAGCAGCGGTCTTAAGACCGCTGCTCCTTAAAGGGACACTGAACACAATTTTTTTTCTTTCTTCTGTTAAGTGTGATCAGTCCACGGGTCATCATTACTTCTGGGATATTACTCCTCCCCAACAGGAAGTGCAAGAGGATTCACCCAGCAGAGCTGCATATAGCTCCTCCCCTCTACGTCACTCCCAGTCATTCTCTTGCACCCAACGACTAGATAGGATGTGTGAGAGGACTATGGTGATTATACTTAGTTTTATATCTTCAATCAAAAGTTTGTTATTTTAAAATAGCACCGGAGTGTGTTATTACCTCTCTGGCAGAGTTTGAAGAAGAATCTACCAGAGTTTTTGCTATGATTTTAGCCGGAGTAGTTAAGATCATATTGCTGTTTCTCGGCCATCTGAGGAGAGGTAAACTTCAGATCAGGGGACAGCGGGCAGATGAATCTGCATAGAGGTATGTAGCAGCTTTTATTTTCTGACAATGGAATTGATGAGAAAATCCTGCCATACCGATATAATGTCATGTATGTATACTTTACACTTCAGTATTCTGGGGAATGGTACTTCACTAGAATTACACTGTAAGAAATACATAAAGCTGTTTAATAACTAGAGATTATGTTTAACGTTTTTGCTGGAATGTAAAATCGTTTTCATTTACTGAGGTACTGAGTGAATAAATGTTTGGGCACTATTTTTCCACTTGGCAGTTGCTTAATCTGTTTTCTGACAGTTTCTGTTCTCCCTCACTGCTGTGTGTGAGGGGGAGGGGCCGTTTTTTTGGCGCTTTTACTACGCATCAAATATTTCAGTCAGCAACTCATTGTATTCCCTGCATGATCCGGTTCATCTCTACAGAGCTCAGGGGTCTTCAAAACTTATTTTGAGGGAGGTAATTTCTCTCAGCAGAGCTGTGAGAATTGTAGTTTGACTGAGATAAAAAACGTTTATTCTGTAATTTGTTTCCTGCTTTCAGAATTTGTTATCTTTGCTAATGGGATTAAACCTTTGCTAAAGTTGTGTTGTTTACAAGGATTGAGGCTATAACTGTTTCAATTTATTAATTTTCAACTTTCATAGATCTTCTGTGCTTCTTAAAGGCACAGTACGTTTTAATATTATTCTAATTGAATTGTATTTCCAAGTTGCAAGTTTATTTGCTAGTGTGTTAAACATGTCTGATTCAGAGGATGATACCTGTGTCATTTGTTGCAATGCCAAAGTGGAGCCCAATAGAAATTTATGTACTAACTGTATTGATGCTACTTTAAATAAAAGTCAATCTGTACAAATTGAACAAATTTCACCAAACAACGAGGGGAGAGTTATGCCGACTAACTCGCCTCACGTGTCAGTACCTACATCTCCCGCTCAGAGGGAGGTGCGTGATATTGTAGCGCCGAGTACATCTGGGCGGCCATTACAAATCACATTACAGGATATGGCTACTGTTATGACTGAGGTTTTGGCTAAATTACCAGAACTAAGAGGTAAGCGTGATCACTCTGGGGTGAGAACAGAGTGCGCTGATAATATTAGGGCCATGTCAGACACTGCGTCACAGGTGGCAGAACATGAGGACGGAGAACTTCATTCTGTGGGTGACGGTTCTGATCCAAACAGACTGGATTCAGATATTTCAAATTTTAAATTTAAACTGGAAAACCTCCGTGTATTACTAGGGGAGGTGTTAGCGGCTCTGAATGATTGTAACACAGTTGCAATACCAGAGAAAATGTGTAGGTTGGATAAATATTTTGCGGTACCGACGAGTACTGAGGTTTTTCCTATACCTAAGAGACTTACTGAAATTGTTACTAAGGAGTGGGATAGACCCGGTGTGCCGTTCTCACCCCCTCCGATATTTAGAAAAATGTTTCCAATAGACGCCACCACAAGGGACTTATGGCAAACGGTCCCTAAGGTGGAGGGAGCAGTTTCTACCTTAGCTAAGCGTACCACTATCCCGGTGGAGGATAGCTGTGCTTTTTCAGATCCAATGGATAAAAAGTTAGAGGGTTACCTTAAGAAAATGTTTGTTCAACAAGGTTTTATATTGCAACCCCTTGCATGCATTGCGCCGATCACGGCTGCAGCGGCATTCTGGATTGAGTCTCTGGAAGAGAACATTGGTTCAGCTACTCTGAACGACATTACGGACAGGCTTAGAGTCCTTAAACTAGCTAATTCATTCATTTCGGAGGCCGTAGTACATCTTACTAAACTTACGGCGAAGAATTCAGGATTCGCCATTCAGGCACGCAGGGCGCTGTGGCTAAAATCCTGGTCAGCTGATGTTACTTCTAAGTCTAAATTGCTTAATATACCTTTCAAAGGGCAGACCTTATTCGGGCCCGGGTTGAAAGAGATTATCGCTGACATTACAGGAGGTAAAGGCCATGCCCTGCCTCAGGACAAAGCCAAAGTTAAGGCTAGACAGTCTAATTTTCGTTCCTTTCGTAATTTCAAAGCAGGAGCAGCATCAACTTCCTCTGCACCAAAACAGGAAGGAGCTGTTGCTCGCTACAGACAAGGCTGGAAACCTAACCAGTCCTGGAACAAGGGCAAGCAGGCCAGGAAACCTGCTGCTGCCCCTAAAACAGCATGAATTGAGGGCCCCCGATCCGGGATCGGATCTAGTGGGGGGCAGACTTTCTCTCTTCGCCCAGGCTTGGGCAAGAGATGTCCAGGATCCCTGGGCGCTAGAGATAATATCTCAGGGATACCTTCTGGACTTCAAATACTCTCCTCCAAGAGAGAGATTTCATCTGTCAAGATTGTCAACAATCCAGACAAAGAAAGAGGCGTTTCTACGCTGCGTACAAGAGCTCTTGTTAATGGGAGTAATCCATCCAGTTCCACGATCGGAACAGGGACAGGGGTTTTACTCAAATCTGTTTGTGGTTCCCAAAAAAGAGGGAACTTTCAGACCAATCCTGGACTTAAAGATCCTAAACAAATTCCTAAGAGTTTCATCGTTCAAGATGGAGACTATTCGGACAATTTTACCTATGATCCAAGAGGGTCAGTACATGACCACTGTAGATTTAAAAGATGCTTACCTTCACATACCGATTCACAAAGATCATTATCGGTACCTAAGGTTTGCCTTCCTAGACAGGCATTACCAGTTTGTGGCTCTTCCATTCGGATTGGCTACAGCTCCAAGAATCTTCACAAAGGTTCTGGGTGCTCTTCTGGCGGTACTAAGACCGCGGGGAATCTCGGTAGCTCCATACCTAGACGACATTCTGATACAAGCTTCAAGCTTTCAAACTGCCAAGTCTCATACAGAGTTAGTGCTGGCATTTCTAAGGTCACATGGATGGAAGGTGAACGAAAAGAAAAGTTCACTCATTCCACTCACAAGAGTTCCCTTCCTGGGGACTCTTATAGATTCTGTAGAAATGAAGATTTACCTGACAGAGGACAGGCTAACAAGACTTCAAAGTGCTTGCCGCACCCTACATTCCATTCAACACCCGTCAGTGGCTCAATGCATGGAGGTAATCGGCTTAATGGTAGCGGCAATGGACATAGTACCCTTTGCACGCTTACACCTCAGACCACTGCAACTGTGCATGCTAAGTCAGTGGAATGGGGATTACTCAGACTTATCCCCTTCTCTGAATCTGGATCAAGAGACCAGAAATTCTCTTCTATGGTGGCTTTCTCGGCCACATCTGTCCAGGGGGATGCCATTCAGCAGACCAGACTGGACAATTGTAACAACAGACGCCAGCCTTCTAGGTTGGGGTGCCGTCTGGAATTCTCTGAAGGCTCAGGGACAATGGAGTCAGGAGGAGAGTCTCCTGCCAATAAACATTCTGGAATTGAGAGCAGTTCTCAATGCCCTCCTGGCTTGGCCCCAGTTGACAACTCGGGGGTTCATCAGGTTTCAGTCGGACAACATCACGACTGTTGCTTACATCAACCATCAGGGAGGGACAAGAAGCTCCCTAGCTATGATGGAAGTATCAAAGATAATTCTCTGGGCAGAGTCTCACTCTTGCCACCTGTCAGCAATCCACATCCCGGGAGTGGAGAACTGGGAGGCGGATTTCTTAAGTCGTCAGACTTTTCATCCGGGGGAGTGGGAACTTCATCCGGAGGTCTTTGCCCAAATACTGCGACGTTGGGGCAAACCAGAGATAGATCTCATGGCGTCTCGACAGAACGCCAAGCTTCCTCGTTACGGGTCCAGATCCAGGGATCCAGGAGCAGTCCTGATAGATGCTCTGACAGCACCTTGGGACTTCAGGATGGCTTACGTGTTTCCACCCTTCCCGTTGCTTCCTCGATTGATTGCCAGAATCAAACAAGAGAGAGCATCAGTGATTCTAATAGCACCTGCGTGGCCACGCAGGACTTGGTATGCAGACCTGGTGGACATGTCATCCTGTCCACCTTGGTCTCTACCTCTGAAGCAGGACCTTCTGATACAGGGTCCCTTCAAACATCAAAATCTAACTTCTCTGAAGCTGACTGCTTGGAAATTGAACGCTTGATTTTATCAAGACGTGGGTTTTCTGAGTCAGTTATTGATACCTTCATACAGGCTAGGAAACCTGTTACCAGAAAGATTTACCATAAGATATGGCGTAAATACCTATATTGGTGTGAATCCAAAGGTTACTCTTGGAGTAAGGTTAGGATTCCTAGGATATTGTCTTTTCTACAAGAAGGTTTAGAAAAGGGTTTATCTGCTAGTTCATTAAAGGGACAGATCTCAGCTCTGTCCATTCTGTTACACAAACGTCTGTCAGAAGTTCCTGACGTCCAGGCTTTTTGTCAGGCTTTGACCAGGATTAAGCCTGTGTTTAAAACTGTTGCTCCACCATGGAGTTTAAACCTTGTTCTTAATGTTTTACAGGGCGTTCCGTTTGAACCCCTTCATTCCATTGATATAAAGTTGTTATCTTGGAAAGTTCTATTTTTAATGGCTATTTCCTCGGCTCGAAGAGTCTCTGAATTATCAGCCTTACATTGTGATTCTCCTTATTTGATTTTTCATTCGGATAAGGTAGTCCTGCGTACTAAACCTGGGTTCTTACCTAAGGTAGTTACTAACAGGAATATCAATCAAGAGATTGTTGTTCCTTCTTTATGCCCAAATCCTTCTTCAAAGAAGGAACGTCTACTGCACAACCTGGATGTAGTCCGTGCTCTAAAATTTTACTTACAGGCAACTAAGGAATTTCGACAAACGTCTTCTCTGTTTGTCATTTACTCTGGGCAGAGGAGAGGTCAAAAAGCTTCCGCTACCTCTCTTTCTTTTTGGCTTCGTAGCATAATTCGTTTAGCTTATGAGACTGCTGGACAGCAGCCTCCTGAAAGAATTACAGCTCATTCTACTAGAGCTGTGGCTTCCACTTGGGCCTTCAAGAATGAGGCCTCTGTTGAACAGATTTGCAAGGCTGCAACTTGGTCTTCGCTTCATACTTTTTCCAAATTTTACAAATTTGACACTTTTGCTTCATCGGACACTATTTTTGGGAGAAAGGTTCTTCAGGCAGTGGTTCCTTCTGTATAAAGAGCCTGCCTATCCCTCCCGTCATCCGTGTACTTTTGCTTTGGTATTGGTATCCCAGAAGTAATGATGACCCGTGGACTGATCACACTTAACAGAAGAAAACATAATTTATGCTTACCTGATAAATTCCTTTCTTCTGTAGTGTGATCAGTCCACGGCCCGCCCTGTTTTTAAGGCAGGTAAATATTTTTTTAATTTATACTCCAGTCACCACTTCACCCTTGGCTTTTCCTTTCTCGTTGGTCCTTGGTCGAATGACTGGGAGTGACGTAGAGGGGAGGAGCTATATGCAGCTCTGCTGGGTGAATCCTCTTGCACTTCCTGTTGGGGAGGAGTAATATCCCAGAAGTAATGATGACCCGTGGACTGATCACACTACAGAAGAAAGGAATTTATCAGGTAAGCATAAATTATGTTTTCGTGATTCAGATAGAGCATGCAATTTTAAGCAACTTTCTAATTTACTCCGATTATCAATTTTTCTTCGTTCACTTGCTATCTTTATTTGAAAAAGAAGGCATCTAAGCTTCTTTTTTTGGTTCAGAACTCTGGACAGCACTTTTTTTTATTGGTGGATGAATTTATCCACCAATCAGCAAGAATAACCCAGGATATTCACCAAAAATGGGCCGGCATTTAAACTTGCATTCTTGCATTTCAAATAAAGATACCAAGAGAATGAAGAAAATTTGATAATAGGAGTAAATTAGAAAGTTTCTTAAAATTGCCTGTTCTATCTGAATCACGAAAGAAAAAATTTGGGTTCAGTATCCCTTTAACTCGTCCGCTACCTCTGAGGCGGCGGACAGCAATCCGCCCGATCGTATACGTTTGGGTTGATTGACACCCCCTGCTAGCGGCAGATTGGGAGAAAATCTGCAGGGGGCCGCATTGCACAAGCAGTTCACCAGAATGGTTGTGCAATGATAAATGCCAACAGCATATGCTGTCTGCATTTATCTATGTGTGGCGGACATGATCTCTACAGCTGATCATGTCCGTCAGCACTTTTATAAATCGGCCCCAGAGCATGCAATTTTAAACAGCTCTCTGATTTACTTATATTATCTACGTTGCTATGTACTCTTTGCATCCTTTGTTGAAAAACATATACATATATGCCTCTTATTATTGGCTTATCCGACGTGTTAAGCTAGGTCCCAGTAGTGCTTTGCTGCTCTTTCAATAAAGGAGACCAAGAGAATGAAGTACATTGGAAAGTCCCCTATTCTTGTGAGGATGTTGGACTCTATAACCCCAAAATAATTTAACACTGTCCTGGATTTTGGACCTTTTTACAATAAGTGAACGATCAGTGTGGACTTTGGGGATTTAATGACACTAAATATAACCATAGTTTGGTATAATATAAGGATCACTCTGTATAGTGGGTACAAATTATTTCTGCCATTCTCCTATTGGTATCGAAGAGGAATATGGAATCATGGGTATATTTTATTATGATTCCAGTGTGGGAAACTAAAGTACAGATCAGCTTGTCCATATGTGTCTTGGATATAATGTCCGATTGATGTGTGCTTGCAAATTGTGACAAGCTGTCTGAAAAACAAGTGATCACGTATAATATATATTTGTTATCTAATATCGTATTGCGCCCACATCAGTCGGATTGTATATGTGTTTATTTACAGTGAAATCTGACCTAACATGATTCTTGTCACCTTGGGCGATGTAGCGATACAATATCTGTTGGATATTATGCAAACAGCGTGTGTGTCCACCTTAGTAACGGTAACTAAGGGGTGCCCTGTATGATGCGTCGCAGTGTGTCACATACCGATGACGTTGTTTTTAGATTCCACTTTTTTAATTATTTATAGCATTTGATAAAGGTACCCGTAATAGTACCGAAATGTTATGCTACATTTTAAATATACATAATAAATGCTAAGTTTTGTAACAAGACCAGTGAGTACCCTTCTTTTGGAACTTGGGGACCGATTTATGAAAGTGCGAGCGGACATGATACTATAAATTTTTAGATAAGGGTTATGATAGTAATCTATTGAAGATAGCCAAACAAAAAGCTCTTAATCAAGACCGAGCAGGGCTTCTGAAATATAAAAAGGAAAATAAATATAATCAAATTAGAAATAATTCTATCAGGGAAGCTATATTTGTTACTACCGTCAATGAAGGCTCTAGTTTAATACAAAATACTTTAAGCATTGGGCAATTTTAAAATCAGATCCCATCTTAGGTCCAATTTTAGGAAATCAACCATGTATAATTTATAAAAAGGGAAGAAATTTAAAAAATATTCTGGCCCCTAGTAAGTTAAAGAATAGCTCTGTTATACTAGAGAATAACAATTGACTCTCTAATATTAAGGGTACAAAAAGGTGTGGAAAAACAAGGTGCAGTATGTTGATTTTTCCACTAATTTTTGTAACGTTGACAATTCTCAAAATATTGAAATAAAATATAAAAATAATTGTGACGCCATATTCATAGTTTATCTTTTAACCTGTGGATGTGGAGCCGCTCCGCGCTGGATGGATGAAGATAGAAGATGCCGTCTGGATGAAGACTTCTGCCAGCTTGGATGAAGACTTCGGCCCGCTTGGATGAAGACTTCTGCCGGCTTCGATGAGGACTTCTGCCGCTTCGTTGAGGATGGATGTCGGGTCTTCAAAAACTGTAAGTGGATCTTCGGGGGTTAGTGTTAGGTTTTTTTAAGGTTTTTTTGGGTGGGTTTTAGTTTTAGATTAGGGTTTGGGCAGCAATAGAGGTAAATGCCCTTTAAAGGGCAATGCCCATCCAAATGCCCTTTTCAGGGCAATGGGAAGCTTAGGTTTTTTAGATAGGATTTTATTTGAAGGGTTTGGTTGTGTGGGTGGTGGGTTTTACTGTTAGGGGGTTGTTTGCATTTTTTTTACAGGTAAAAGAGCTGATTTCTTTGGGGCAATGCCCCGCAAAAGGCCCTTTTAAGGACTATTTGCAGTTTATTGTAGGCTAGGGTTTTTTATTTTGGGGGGGGGGGGCTTTTTTATTTTGATAGGGCTATTAGATTAGGTGTAATTAGTTTAAATATTTGATCATTTCTTTTTTATTTTGTGTAATTTAGTGGTTTTTATTTTTGGTAATTTAGTTAATTGTATTTAATTAATGTAATTTATTTAATTGTAGTGTAAGGTTAGGTGTAAGTGTAACTCAGGTTAGGTTTTATTTTACAGGTAAATTTGTATTTATTTTAGCTAGGTAGTTAGTAAATAGTTAATAACTATTTACTAACTAT
>NC_069510.1:108382664-108442664 GCF_027579735.1 Bombina bombina | reverse complement strand
TAAAGCAGTTGGTTTTAAACTGATCTTTGAGTGCTGAATAAACATACTCTATTTTCTTGCAGGGCTTGTCTCTCCCCATCTAGGTCTGTGGGCCTGACATTCAAAACCTCGCCGCTCAGGTGAGATGATCTATGAAGTCTCATCGGTACTACGAGACCCTTAAAAATTTTTAGAAAAGCAAATTTTTTTGAGAAAATTTTATGTTGCTATAATGGGCTGCATTTATCAAACACATATTCGCCCCTGTCCGCCTGACCTCTCCTCTGGCAGGCAGCAATCCGCTGCCCGAATTTGACATTGAACACGAGTGCTCCTTTGCGCTCGTGTACAACTCCTCCCCCTGCCTGCACACAGCGATTAATGCGCAGCCAGGAGCTGTGAATCTCCCCGGTCGGACGAGACCTATCTGCTTGATAAATACTGACTGCAGGATCTCTTGTGCGAACCTGCAGTCATAGAGGAGAAGGCCTTGATAAATCTACCCCATAGTGTTCTTTATGTGAAACAAAGACTCTTACATTACAATACAAGGTCTAAAAAAATCCCAAAGATTTTGTGTGATTTCTCTCCATGCCGGTGAGGTAGTGAATACCAGGCCCTGTGTGAGTTTTCTCTATGAAATAGAGAACAATAACAATAAAACTCATAAATAATAAAAATAAAACCATAAATTAATTAAAGAGACAGTAAGGTCAAAAATTAAACTTTCATGATTCGACAGAGTATGCAATAAAAAAAAACAACTTTCCAATTTACTTCATTTATCTATCTTGCTTTGTTCCCTTGATATCCTTTGTTGAAGAGCATACCTAGGTAGGCTGATAGGAGCTTAGGAGTGTTCAACGAAGAATACCATGAGAACAAAACAAATTTGATAATAGAAGTATACTGGAAAGTTTTTTTTAAAACTGTATGTCCTGTCTGTAAATTAGCTGTAAATGTATGTGTGCACTGCTCTAATTAATCACTGTGCAGTATGTAGTTGGTTTTTAGTAAATTTGCAGCATACTCAGGCTACAGAATTTAACCTTTAGGCTCTCTAGAAGTAAGAGCACAAGATTTTTAGAAACAATTGGATTTTATAGCAAAAATAAGCAAGTAAATAAATAACGTTTATTGCAGTGTTGTTCCCCTTTGAGTTTTATGTCTCTAACATTTGCTCATGGAAACGTATATGCTTATGTTCAATTGCTGTTTTTTTATATGCACAATATTATTATAATGTTCCTTTAACAGGGAAATGTGCAAAAGTATAGTTGTATGCTGCCCTCTAGTGGTGACTCCCATTATTGTTTTTACTATCCGCAACAAATATTCATAGGAATAAGACAGGGGTAGTGCACCTATATCAAAAGGGCTCAAGTTAGAACTAAAAATAAAATGTGGCCTTCTACATACAGCTTATTTATTTGTACCCCATCAACTGTGTCAGTGGGGAAAAAAAGCTGTGCAATCAGGATGTAAATTTAAGAATATGAACAAACAAGAATTTTTAAGTTGCACAGATAAAAATCTTATTTATTAAAGCATGGAAACACTAAAATGTTACATAAAAAATCTACAGGCAAGTAGCAAAAGAAATGTTCAGACTCGTTTCGGCTCACACCTTCATCTGTGACCTGAATAGCTATGAACAAAAAATGTCTCATAAATCAAAATCCACTGCCCCATATTAAAGATATCTTCAGCAGTAGGAGGGCGAGTGTACATGAAGATAGACTTGAAGCACGCCTACCTGCAACTGCAGGTCCATTTATTGACCATTAATTCCTATTAATGGTTATTCCAACTGGTTTCTGGGATAGCCACAGCAATCTGACATAGTATAACAGGGGAGATGGAGGGAGGCATATATTTCTAGATAACATGAACGTTATGGGCCCCACAGATGAGGAACAAAGAGAGAATGTGGAGACAATGCTAGAAATATTCAAGAATTAGGAATGATTTTGAGTTTGGAAACTGCAAAATTCTCAAGACAGCTACAATTAGCGTCTATAGCTGTCATGAACTGGCACAAATGTAACACTCTAACCATACTTGCTACACCAGATGCTAAATCAAATGGATAACGGAGCTTTTAGAAAATTAATCAACAATTAAAGGGCCATTGTACACTAGATTTTTCTTTGCATAAATGTTTTGTAGATTATCTATTTATATAACCCATCTGGGAGGTTTTTTTATAAAAATGTATAGTTTTGCTTATTTTTTAAGAACATTGTGCTGATTTTCAGACTCCTAACCAAGCCCCACAGTGCCAGATGTATACATGAGTTTACAGACTAGTTATATGAAAATTGGTGTATACTGTCCCTTTAAATACAGAAAAATTGCATAATCAATAAATGCATAATAGAAAGATAATACAATAGCACTTCCTTTTAATATTAAATGAGCAGTAGATCTTTTTTCTAACAAATTTTTAAATTGACTCCAATTTGCCGCCCCCTGTATCATGTGACAGCCATCAGCTAATCACAGACTCAAATGCATACACTGTAAACTTTTGCACATGCTTAATAGTAGCTGGTGCCTCAGAATGTGTGCATATAAAAATATGCTCGATGTGAATCATAAAAGTTTAATTTTGACTTTAGTGTTCTTTTAAGATAATTAATTGTGTCTTCAATAAACCTGTCACATTGGCTTGCAATTCCTAGCATTATGGATTGGGAGCTGTATTTTGGCATGTTATCCCTGATGACATGAACTGATTCATCTGACTCAACCCCTTAGGAATTTGTACACTATTGTACATGGTGGGTCCAACCAAGGAGAATCGTATAGCAAATGCAGAATAGTCAATAAAGAGACACACGCAACTAAGAACTAACATGTGTTAGGGTACGTGGAAATCCGCGCCCTTTACCTCGCCCTGAGGTTTTGCAAGCTTTTTATCCTGTTTTTCCATGTATCTTTTTAATCAATAAAGAGTATTTTTTGTTCACTTCTGGTGCTCCATCAACGTTGGTTTTGTGTGTACTGAATGGATATGAAGAGAGCACAGATGAATTGCATTTGAGCAGCGATCTAGCCCCTGAAGAAATTGAGTCTCTGGGACGCTGCGAGCTATCGGCTCTCCCCTGTCCCCACCCCCTCACTGACGTCACAGGCTTCCGGTTACGGAACATTGGAGATGGACACTCATGGACGGGTCTATCAGACGGCGTACCAAAGAGGGATTACTTGCTTAGGAGCACACAGTTTGAAGCAGAGACACCCTAAATCAGGTACTCACGTACTGTTTCCCCAGGACTGGTACGGATCCTATCATCGTCTCATATGAGTGTTATCGTTTATTTCCTTTTTTTTCCCTTCTCTGTGAATATCTATATTTCTCTGAAGAACAGTTTATTATAATACGGGGAGGGGAGTGAGACGTTGGATTATTGAACACAGGGGTGAAGATTTCTTACCTACAATATCATCACTATTGCTGTTTATTGTGGAAGATTTAGATTTACGATATCTTGTGAAAGTGTAACACAAAAAGATCTAGATTTGCACAGATCTTTGTGGGATGCACTTTCACAAGAAGAAATCTGTCTCCAAAAAGATCCAAATGCTGCTGATGGCAGCCATTTTCAGCATTCGCTTGCTAAGGAAGTATACAAATGCACATGCCTATTAGGGACAATCCAGGAAGAGTAGTCAAATTCAAGCAGTTCAACAGCAAAAGAGTCAAGCAAAGAAGTACACAACCAGCAGCAAACAGGCGTCAGGCCACTCGGACCTCCAGAATAAATAAACTCCAATGCAGGAAAAAAATGATGTGGTGCGTACTGAAATACTGTCAACAAAAAATTACACGAGGGATCACGGCGCCAGAAAAATTACACAAAGGCAAAAGTAAACAAAAATTGTCACCAAGCAGCAATATAGTGTGACATTGCCCCTCCCCCCTCCAACGAACCCTTCTGGGGATCACTGGGGTTTGTGAGGAAAAGCATGATAAAAAACTGATAAGTTCTGGGGCATGAAGATAACTGGTACCCAGGATCTGTCAGTTATGGGATTCCCTTTCCAGTCCACCAAGTAGTACAAGCATCTGCTGCATTACTTAGAGTCCAATATTTTTGAGACCTCATATTCTGGTTGCTCATAGACATTAATTTGAAAGGGGAGATGGACTGGGGCAGGAAACCAGTTATAAATTGTAGGTTTCAAAAGGGAGAACCAACTGATAAGTAACCATGTTTGAACCATGTATTACCCCAAAATAACCTACAAAGTGAGGACCCAACTAGGCTGTTTGAGGCACTTAGTAGACAGCCAAACTCAATCTCCTGGTTGGTAAATATGTGGTTTAATTAATTTTAGATCAGCTGCATAGAGTGAAGAAAAATGGATTGTATTTTCAGCCAATGAGTGCATAGGGATGCAACATGACAATCAGCTGCATGAACATCTGTAGACAAGATAGACAGCATGTTTTAGGATGATACCCTAAAGCAGCAAATTCAGGGGTAGTTTTTAGAGAAGAATGCCACCAGGTATTGAAGGACAACTGCTAGAGGCAACAATTCTGACCAGTTATTCTGTAAAGTACTTGAGTATGAGCGTAAAATGGCTTCCAAGGTTTGAGTAGTTCTCTCAGTTTGACCATTTGTTTAGTGATGATATCCCGAAGAAGCTCTGGCACGTTCTTGTTCCAAATGTCTCTTAATATGATTAGTATCACGCTTAATATATAACTGTGTGAAGCCTTCCAGGGATTCTGGTACTTTTCAGTAAACTAATCCATCTTTAATAAGAGTCACCAAATAAGGCTGCTTTCAAAGAACCATCATTCCAATCTGTTTCAGCAGCAAGGGTCCTGAGCTCCATTGCATGCTACAGAGGCAACCCCCTGATGGAGATCGAGCAACAAACCTTCAGCTGTTGCTGCTCGTCCTGGATTGTCTAATACTGCTTGCAGTGAACTTAAAAGGGTTTTAGCACCATATAACACTGGATCATTCTTTTCAAGTAGAGGTGAGACCCAGGCTAAGGTTTTCCCTTTTAGCAATGATATTATGAAGGTCACTTGAGAATCAGGAGAAGAAAACTTAGTTGAATGACTATGGAAATGCAAACAGCATTGATTTAAGAAGTCTCTGCATTCTTCTGGATCACCATCAAATTTTTCTGGCAAAGGCAATTTGAAAGTGGCAGATTAAGAAGTAGCAACTGGTGATGCAGTGCTAACTACTGATGGGGGGGGGGTTAGCTACAACTTGTTAAACATTTTGAACATATCAGTCAGTTGACTTAACTTGCTGTCCAAAATTTTGAAGTGATCTTCATGTGCTCCAAACAACTGTCTCCGGTGGTTCACAGCCTTCACGTCTTCAGTTGGATCCATGGCCCATTTGTAATGTAATAATAGTTGCAAATGTCCATCCAGGAAGGGACCCAGAAGCTAAGTAATTATATTAGGCACACTGGCCCAACACACTGCGAAGGATCCAGGACTTGATCCACAATACATATAGGATATTGGTAACCAGTAGTAGACTTATGCAGATAGTTTAACTGGTAAATAAATAAACAGGATACCAAGGTTAGCAGTAGATCTCTGAGAGCTGTTGCAAGGGTCAATACAGGAGGATGTTTTCCTCTGTGAAGAACACAACTGGGCTAAAAGAGGCTGCTCCTAGGTGGTAACTTGCCATAGAACAAGCTACTGAGCTGTTTGTTCCTTGTAGAGTGCTTCTCTCTTTTTATGCATTTGTATTATGACCCTGGGTAGGTCTCGCTATGGGTGATGGGGGAAACCAGACGTGGACTCCTTGCCCAGTGTGCTTAGAGGAATATGGCTGCGCCTCACTGACGAGGTCAAAACGATCATCTGGGGTTATCATGTTTTTTGTTTAGAGGAGAATTACCTGGTATTTCAGGGCTGGAATGACCTTACTTGGTGGGATCAGACTGATATACTTTGGGAACGTTTTCCTCTGTACCAAAGAGGCTGCTCCTCTTTTACAACTGGGCTAAAAGAGGCTGTTAAAAGAGGTTTGCCATAGAACAAGCTACTAAGCTGTTGTTCATTTCTGGTAGAGCGCTTCTCTCTTTGTACACATCAATCCAGTTGGATGGTCAGAGTAAAAAGGATCAGTAATGATCTGGCAGAGAGGCACAAAGGAGAATTCTAAAGACAAGTTGTAATCCAAACACATGATCAGCAACAGTCTGGCAGATGAGGCACAAGGAAGGGTAGTCAAAGTCAAGCAGGTAGACGGCAACAATCTGACAGTAGGTATATATTGACAATCCAAGAATAGTAATCCAATTCAAGCAAAAGTTCAGCAGCAAATGAATCAAGCAAAGAAGTACGCACCCAGTAGCAAGTTACAACAAATCGGTGTTAGGCCACATGGAACGCCAGAATAAATAGAAGCCAAGGTGGGATAAAAATGATGCAGTGCATACGGAAAATTTGCCATTTCCTAAAATACAATCAGTGACAGCTAAATTGTGTAAAGAATTGTAGCATTAAATTTATAACATTGCAGTGGGGGCACTGCTGGACTGGTAGGGCTCCTGTCTGAGGCTTAGTAGACTTAGTCGCCTAGCAGTATAGCTTTACATTTTTTTTAATTAACAAATATATAATCATTTGCACATAGTGCATGCCTATTGTCTACTATACTATAATATTTTCTCAGAGGTTAGTTATTGCACACAGTGTATGCATGTTGTCTATACTGTTAGCAGTATATATATATCTCAGCCAATCACATGGCAGCAACTCGATGCATTTAGGCATCTAGACGTGGTGAAGACGACTTGCTGAAGTTCAAACCGAACATCAGAATGGGGAAGAAAGAGGACTTTGAACGTGGCATGGTTGTTGGTGCCAGACAAGCTGGTCTGAGTATTTCAAAAACTGCTGATCTACTGGGATTATCACGCACAACCATCTCTAGGGTTTACAGAGAATGGTCCAAAAAAGAGAAAATATCCAGTGAGCTGCAGTTGTGTGGATGAAAATGCCTTGTTGATGTCAGAGGAGAATGGGCAGACTGGTTTGAGATAATTGAAAGGCAACAGTAACTCAAATAACCACTCGATACAACCAAGGTATGCAGAATACCATCTCTGAACGCACAACACATCGAACATTGATGAAGATGGGTTACAGCAGCAGAAAACCACACCGGGTGCCACTCCTGTCAGCTAAGAATCTAAATCTGAGGCTACAATTCGCACAGGCTCACCAAAATTGGACAATAGAAGGTTGGAAAAACGTTGCTTGGTCTGATGATAGCTGCGACGTTCAGATGGTAGGGTCAGAATTTGGCGTAAACAACATGAAAGCATGGATCCATTGGTTCAGGCTGGTGGTGGTGTAATGGTGTGGGGGATATTTTCTTAACACACTTTGGGCACCTTAGTAGTAATGTCAGAAGATTAGATATTGCATGCCAAATCATTTGGACATGAGTGCAAATCCACAACATATGGATATTACACTGCCCCTCCCCTTTTTACACTGCCCCTCCCCCTTTGTACCAATTGAGCATCGTTTAAACACAACGGCCTACCTGAGTATTGTTGCTGACCATGTCCATCCCTTTATGACTACGTCCGGCAGGATAATGCACCATGTCACAAAGCTCAAATCATCTCAAACTAGTTTCTTGAACATGACAATGAGTTCACTGTACTTCAATGGCCTCCAAAGTCACCAGATCTCAATCCAATAGAGCACCTTTGGAATGTGGTGGAACGGGAAATTCACATCATGGATGTTCAGCCAACAAATCTGCAGCAACTGTCAATATGGACCAAAAGCTCTGAGGAATGTTTCCAACACCTTGTTGAATCTATGCCATGAAGAATTAAGGTAGTTCTGAAGGCAAAAGAGGGTCCAACCCGGTACTAGTAAGGTGTACTAAACAAAGTGGTCGGTGAGTGTGTGTGTATATATATATATATATATATATATATGTGTGTGTGCGTAAATTTATGTATATATATATATATATATATATATATATATATTCAAAAGGAAGGCTGCAGCACTCCAAGGTAACTTTTTCTTATTTCTTTATTACAAGCTTTTTTATTGGACTAACTATACATTTATAAGATGACAAGCTTTCGGAAGAATGTCTTCATAAGATGAATCTCTGGACTAACACAACTACACCAATCAATATATATATATATATATACAGCTCTGGAAAAAAATAAGAGACCACTGCAAAATTAACAGTTTCTTTGGTTTTTACTATTTATAGGAAAATGTTTGATGAGTAAAATGAACACCTTTGTTTTATTCTATAAACTACTGACAACATTGTTTCCAAATAAAAATTTTGTCATTTAAAGCATTTATTTGAAGAAAACGACAACTGGTCAAAATAACAAAAAAAATGCAGTGTTTTCAGACCTCGAATAATGCTAATAAAACCAGTTCATATTCATTTTTAAACAACACAATACTAATGTTTTAACTTAGCAACAGTTCAGAACTCAATATTTGATGGAATAACCCTGATTTTCAATCACACCTTTATGCGTCTTTCACATTGCTTTTGGGTGACTTTATGTCACTCCTGGCACAACAATTCAAGCAGCTATGTTTTGTTTGATGACTTGTGACCATCCATCTTCCTCTACATCGCATTCCAGAAGTTTCAAGGGCTTCTGGTCTGGAGATTGGGCTGGCCATGACATGGTCTTGATCTGGTGGTCCTCCATCCCTCCTTGATTGACCTGGCTGTGTTGCATGGGGCATTGTGTTTATTTTTGGGGGATTGTGTGTACTGTAATCAGATGCCTACCTACTTCAGTAACTCTGCTGCCTGCTGTTGCCTTGACTACTTCTATCCTTCTTGCTCTGTGGTGGTCATCATCCGTCAATGCCAAATACTTAGGGAACTGCTGGCCACTGTGTTCAAGGGACTCTAGGCGCATCTTTGTCTTACTCCTTTGGAAGTGTTTTTGAGGTTTGAGTAGTATAATTATCAGAAGCCTAATCTCTGCAGCCTGCTGCTGCCTTTCCTGATCATGCCCTTCATGCTGTATATGGTGGTCATCATCAGTCACTTCCTAATCATTAGAGAACTGCTTGAGGAAAATCCGAACTAAATCTTTCAGAAGAAACAAATTTTTTTGCCTGTGCACATGTCTAACATTTATAGTATTAGCAATATTAATGTATCATTCACCAGACATGCCCAATATACCCATTCTGTCTATGTACATATGGCTTTAGAATTTATTGGATTTTTAAAGTCATATAATAATAACATATTTTTCTTGTCGTCTTTTTTTTTACAGAATGATATATTTAGTTATATCAAAGACTTTGCTGCATAACATAAGAGATCAATCTAACCTACAAAATGTGGTAAAAAACATGAAACGATGAATACAGAACTGACACTTCAATGAGAATCACAATGAAAATCAAGCTGTGAAAGTATGTGGTTAACATAAAAAAATAAAGGTTGGCATGTATTATCTATCCAAGTCTCAGCTTGTTTTGTTGGTCTCAAATTTTCCTCCGAATAAAGGGAAATTTGAAAGATACGAGGTTTGGACAGGGGGGTTGCACTACGGGGGCTACAAGCTAAGACAGTAAAGCAATACTCTATGAAAAAAGGTCGATAAAACTCATGGAGCTCCACAATATTTTGAATCCATATAGGCAATCCACGTTCCCCAGTTATCTAAATATTCTTCTCGTTTGTCTAGGAGAACCGAAGAGAAATTGGCCATTTCATGGTGTAAAATTATTTTGATTACAATTACTGAAAAGTTTGGAGGAAGTTATAGTTTTCGACAAATCATTCCATAAACAATAAATAGGGTATTTAGGGTATTTACGTCCCCAAGGTCAGACCAGTATATAAAAACTCAGTAAGTCATAAAAATAGAAGACATCAGATTGACTCACATTTTTTTTTTTAAAGAGACCAGAATAGATCTGACCATTGGGGAACTCACACTTCTATAGTACAATCGTTTTGGGAAAGGGGGTCAAGGGGAAGAATGGGTAAAATGAGGGAGTTTGTGGTGAAAATAGTTCACCTAAATTGAACCCTAATGTGGGCTCTGAATATGAATGTTGGGGGGGGGGAGCTAGTACATATAAATTAAGTTTGGTACACCCAAAGCCAGTATAAGGTATAAGTGAGATAGATAAGTAGAGACTCTCAGACCAACAACTTTTGTACTTCAGGGGGAAAATATATTCCTGCTATACATAGTATTACTATTCCGATCTATCAATATACTATTAACATAATTCTAAAACAATAATGTATAGCAACATAAGGAAGGAGGTAGCATGGATTAGAGGGTCAATAGATGATCTTAGGACTGTACCCAGCACACGCCGTACTTAGCACACACCGTGCCTAACACAAGCAGTACCTAACACACTCTGTACCCAACCCACAAGGCACCTGGCCCACACAGTACCCAGCACAAAAAGCACACAACACAGACATCACCTAGTACAAACATTACCTAACGCAAACAGCATTTAGTATAAACAGAACCCGTCACAAACAGCACCCGGCACAACCAGCACCCGGCACAAACAGTGTCTAGCACAAACAGTACCCATCACACCTCATGTCTAGCACCAACAGTACCTAGCATACCCCGTGCCTAGCACCAACAGTACCTAGCACAAATAGTACCTAGCACAAATAGTACCTAGTACACACTTACCCTAACACACACTGGACCTAGCACACACAGCACCTAGCACACAAAGCACCCAGTACACACTACACGTAGCACCCACTGGACCTAGCACCCACAGTACATAGCACAAACAGTACCTAGCACGGACAGTACCTAGCACGGACAGTACCTAGCACGGACAGTACCTAGCACAGACAGTACCTAGCACAGACAGTACCTAACACACCCGTTGCCTAGCACCAACGGTACCCAGCCCAAGCAGTACCTAGCACACACTGGACCTAGCACACACAACACCTAGCACACACAACACCTAGCTCACAAAACACCTAACAAACACAACACCTAACACACACTACACGTAGCTCACACTAGACCCAGTAAAGACAGTACCTAGCACCCACAGTACCCAGCACAAGCGGTACCTAGCACAAACAGTACCCAGCACATTCTGAGCCTAGCACAGGCAGTACCCAGCCCGTAACATACCTAGCACTCACTAAATCTAGTCTAAACGTTCCCTATCGCACACTGTACTTAGCACAAGCAGTAACTATCATAATCCATACCTAGCACAGACCGTACCTAGCCCAGACAGCATATATCCCCTATTGCACCCAGCACACACAGTACCTAGCGCATACTGTACCTGATTAGTCTCAAAATCTATAATATAGAAAGAAAGCAGGTAAATAATAATGTTATAGGCGATGATTCTATTTGAGTGTAAGAGGATAACTCCAGAACCTTCCTTATGAATATAGCCTTAGAGGCTAAGTGGTTCATATTGTTTGAAATAATAAAAACTATGTGCCTGCTAGAGTTAGCGAGATTCACTTAAGAAGAGAGTGCATACTTGTGTATATCTGAGTATATAGGAGGTAGCTAATAAATATATAATAACATGGTAGTCCTATAGCACCTTCTGTAGTACTGGAAACCAAGTGCAAATGCTAGTCGCCATCAATAAAAACTTACAAAAAGGTAATAAATAAGAAGAGACTGACCACCCCTATAATGGAGTAAATATTAATACTTGGGTAAATTCAATTTACCTATTATTCCCAAAAAGTGGTTCAAGATAAAGGTACTTTAGGGACAGATAATTTTGGTATCTATGGGCCACGGTACCTACATATCTGAGTTAAGTTCAAGAGTCCTCCAAGCGACCGGCACATTAGCCATCATTAGGGTAAGGCAAACGCTACAACAATTTTAAGAGCAAGCATGGCAGCAGATTTTAGCGTTAAAGTAGGGCAGGTTACAGCTGGGTGTAGTTCGTTTATGGTAATAAGCCTGCAATGTTAATCCAATGTCGGGTCACCCGACATGAAGGTGTAGCCGAGCTCAGACTTGTGTTGCTCCAATATGACATCTAGTCGATTAGTGAAGGAGGTCTGGGCAGCAATCTGTTCCCATTGAGCGTCCCATCTGCACTCCGTGATGAGGAAGGAACCGGTAGGTACCAAGGAACTCAGTCTCATTGGGCTCAGAGGCCAGGATCATTGGAGAGCCATCAATGCAGTCATAGTTGCTACATGGCCCACTAACCAGTCACAGGATTGAGGGATCACCTTAGAGATTGCGGGCAGAGCCGGCTTTTTGGTCACCTGACCAGCTGTTGGTGGAGGGCTTCTCCATGTTGCCCCATCTGGGATGCCTATGCGACTTTCGGCAGGTTCTTACAGTGGTGGCCTGTTTCCCCTCATGGCTCCTCAAAATGGCGGCCGTCCCCCAGCTGTGGCCAGTTACTCGGTCCTTATTGCGGCCAGTCAGGGGTGTTATGTCGGACCTACTGCCCTGATGAGCTTCCCCCAGTGTTCAGGGCATATTACAGCCTCACAGCATCAGTTTGGCAGGTGTTCATATTCAAAAATATCGCCTTTGCTTTGATCCCTGCACGGAGCTGCTAAGCTAAGCAGCCGTCTCCATGAGCCTCCAAGCCCCGCCCCCTGTTGTATTTTAATTTAGCTGTGTGCTTGCAAGAGTGGCAGATTTTCTGGGTTGCGTTAATATCACTAATAGCAGATGTCACTGAGTGCTCAGGGCTGTGGTCATGAGATGAGTACCAGGTCTGGGTTGAATGTGCAGTTCATTTCTGTGTTTTGTATGTGTCTAGGGAACTCCTGTGTCACCCTTGTTGGTATCTCTGTATGTTTTGTTGAAGGCAATCATTGTGTGTTTGTAGGCTAGGGACATAGGGAGGAAGAGACCTTAACGTGGTCCCGGGCTATCACCATTTATCCAAATGCTATAATTAGTTTTTCCATTTCGCTTTTAAATATAGCTTTGTGCTTGCAAGAGAGTGCCAGACTTTCTATGTGTTGTGTGTGTGCATGGCAGAAGTAGTGGTACTCAGTACCGGTGAGTACCCCACCAAAAAAATGGTGTGTGTAAATATAATATTTTCTCATCATATTGCAGCTCCAAAAATGTTGTTTTGGGCTGGCTCCAAGATTTTTTTGAAAAGTCCTGCCATATATCTAAGTATAAGCACTTGAGTCCCTCTTTTGACACCAATGAGCTACCATGTTTAAGATTATTAGCAGTTCATACATACAATGAATAACTCTGTCTGCTTCACATGTTGCCACTAATATTATTAGGTTATTCTAATCCGGAGTAACAACTTTTTGACTTCCTGTTGGGAGCAGAGCATTGCGAGATAGGTGCTCAACGGCTGCAAGAGCGTTTGCAGCGTGTAAGAGCTGATATCCGACTCCACTTCCCCCGTGGCTCAAGTTGTTTCCTGGGCCTGTTTTGGGCTGTTGGTACAAACTGTACCGGTGTAAGAAGTCTTTATTAGCCGGCGTTGGCTTGCGACAGACACCGCAATTGGTAACAGTATACTAGCTGATGACCTGACCCAGTGTAACTTAACCAGAAGCAGAGTTCTGCTGAACTCTGCGGTGATATGTTAAATGTCCCCTCCGGGACCTATTCTACCGCCTGGAGTATATTCTTACTATAAAATTACCTTTGGAAGATTAACATACTCCAGTGCATAAAAGGACACTCTGCTGAGACTTGCTTCCCTTTAAGTTATATAGAGGATGTCTGCATGAGTTAAGGGCAGATATGTGAAATAAACTGCCCTGTTGAAAAGCCCTTACCCCATTATGATATCTAGGGGGACCCATATTGTGTTTCTGAATAGGTTAGATGCTCCATGGAGATCTGGTATTTTTCTATATCCATCTCTACTTACTGGTCTTTGTATTATCTAACAGTCTAGTTATTCTTAAAACGTATTCAAAGTGTTATACTCTAGGCTGCAAAGATTGTGGCATATCGGGTTACTATATTTGTTAAACTGTGATAAGTCATTTTAGAATTTCCATGCCTTATTTAAATATAGGTCTATGTAGGCTACGTAGTTCGATATAAAGTTAAGGCTTGTGATGTTCTTTCCATTAAATGGGTCTATAAACTGCTATGCTATTACATCATGCTATTCCATCATTTATATGATAACTATTTACAATCCAACTTCAATTTCAAATACCAACCAGAGGTTAATATTACCTTGTACTTTTTCATATACTGATAGACACTTATACATATATTATCACAGAGTAATATTACTAATTAGTAAGGAACCCTATAGTTTCGCAGTTACATTTTTTTGTAGGTATTGCAAAACCATTGCTATTTAGTCCTGTTTCTGTCTTAGAGCTATATGAACCATACATGATGAGTCATATTGTTTAAATAATCTTTGTATCCGGTTTTACAGGTTCCACAGAGGGGGTGTTTTTTTTTTTTTTTTTTGGTTTTTTTTCTTTCCACAGTTTTTTACATTCACTAATCACATTTATTTCTTATCTATCTTCAGATAAAACTACGATTTTTCACTTGTTGCTTTTGTCTTTGGCCACGTATCACTTTCTGTGAACTAGGTTTTATGGATAAATTCCTCACACAGGCGAAGACAAATTCACCCACAATGCCTGCTAAATTAAAGGGACAGTACACTGTAAAAAAAAAATTCCATTAAAGCGCCATAATACCCAAATGTTGAAACACTTGAAAGTGATGCAGCATAGCTGTAAAAAGCTGTCTAGAAAATAAATATCACCTGAACATCTCTATGTAAAAAAGAAAGATATTTTACCTCAAAAGTTCCTCAGTAGCCACCTCCCATTGTAAAGGATTTCTAAGCAGCATATTAGTGTGTCTGTCCTGGGACAGCTGAAAGGATGAGCATTGTGCACTCTCATATTATTTCACCAATCAGGTAAAGGAAGCTTACTATGAAATCTCATGAGAGTTAAGTCAAATCTCATGAGATCAGCACTGCTGATGCTGATCGGCTGCTGTTCATTTCTTCATTTTTTTATTTTTTTTTACCTGTAGCTGGGAGCAGCTGAGTATAACTTTTTACATCTTCCTTTTTTACATAGAGATGCTCAGGTAATATTTTCCTGTCAGCTTTTTACAGTTATACTGCATCAGTTTCAAGTGATTTAGCATATGAGTATTATGTCCCTTTAATGTAGTTTAAATGACTTGTTATACCAACTGCAGAGTATAAAATATTTGAGAAATTCCATTTTAATGCTTATATGTGTTTATGAAGTAGCTGATTTTCTGCTTTGAAACCACAGCCTATTACAATGGTTTGAACTTAAAGGTGATATCAGATCTCATTATGTTCTAAGTTTGTGTAAACAGACTTGCTTCCTTATCTTTTATTTGGCTGGAACACTGACAGGCCCATTTATCAAGCTCCGTATGGAGCTTGAAGGGCCGTGTTTCTGGCGAGTCTTCAGACTCGCCAGAAACACAACTTATGAAGCAGCGGTCAAAAGACCGCTGCTCCATAACCCTGTCCGCCTGCTCTGAACAGGCGGACAGGAATCGCCAGACATCAACCCGATCGAATACGATCGGGTTGATTGACAGCTCCCTGCTGGCGGCCGATTGGCCGCGAGTCAGCAGGGGGCGGCGTTGCACCAGCAGCTCTTGTGAGCTGCTGGTGCAATGTTAAATGCGGAGAGCGTATTGCTCTCCGCATTTAGCGAGGTCTTGCGGACCTGATCCGCAGTGTCGGATCAGGTCCGCAAGACCTTTGATAAATGGGCCTGCAAAGCTCAATACATAGAGAGAACAATGGAAAATGATCATTTTATTACTTAACTATCCTGCATCCCACTGAAAGTGTAATCTCTTCTGCTGGCTGTGTATACTTAGGCTATTCAATAGCCAATACTACAGTATTAATTTGTTCAGTATAGGTGGCGATACCACAGGCTAAATCAGCTATTTCAAATGCTGAAATAGGAGTAAAGGAGATACTTGTAACCAATTTAATACACTCTAGCAGGTTAAAAGGATCATTGGGAATAATTTAAAGGGGAGATTTTTTTGGGGTGAACTGTCCCTTTAATACAACAGGGGTTTTTTGGTTAAGCACATCTAACAAAAACATATATTGTTTTATGTTTTCATGCTGTTTTTGTCTTAATGCCTGCTAAATTGAAAGACAAAAAATCCAAAAATCCAAAGCTAACGACATAAATACTGACACCAGCTTAGTTTACTCATCTTCCAGAATGGATATGCAGTCATAGGTTATTCTAATCCCCCCCCCCCGTAAATATTTCTGCGGACGCCCATGCACCCAGCTGAAAAGAAATTCTGTGGAGAAGACTGCAATGATATTTATATGCATTTAATGTGTGAGAGGTGTGAGATGTCTATACTGACAACTAAATAGTGATGTGTAATTCTTTCGTAGTCAGTTTTATCCCACTCTAAAAATAAAACTACAAAGATGCCCATTTTTTGAGCCATTTCTATATTGTGAAGGTAGACTAAAGAGTCTCATGTGCTGGACGTGTGCTGGAACACCTCGGTAATGAACAATCACAGAGCCTCATTTTCAAGAAAACAATTACTCACGTAGTGCTCGATCGCTCACAGTATTTACCTAAATCAGCCCAGATAACGAATCTAAAGCAAGCAGTAAAACGGCTCAATCATAACTGTAATAAAGCCATGTGCGTGTGCTGGTCAGGTTAATGGAATGTTTAAAGGGACTTGAAAGTCTAATTTTGACTTTTATGGATCGGATAGAGCTAGCAATTTTAAGAGGCTTTTCAATTTACTTCTACTATCAAATTTACTTCATTCTCTCGATATCTTTTGTTGAAATGCAGGTCCAGTGGTTTAACAGTTTGACCAATTCATCTACTGTTAAACTTTATTCTCTCAGCTTGTGTCTTTGTAATCTATCTATATTTAGCATAGAGCTGGTGACACAGAGACAAAGCAAAGACTGTTATCCAGGAGTTCCAGGTTCATTCCTGGGCACGGGTGTGACACTACTTGTACACCTTTAATAGTGTCTTATCAGTCCTCATCATATCTGCACTTATTCTTCTGAACAGCTGTTCACAGGTTACATATTTCAAATCTCTTTATGACCCCAAGGGGCCTAGTTATCAAGCCGTCAACCTCAAATACGCTGGAATTCCGCAGCGTATTTGTGGCGAGGCTGATTCGCCTTAGTTATCAAGCCCTAGACACCGGCAAAAGCCGGCCCAGCGTACCTGTTTTTTTATCCACCGCCCTGGAGGCGGTGGATCCCACAGGAATCAATGGGAGTCTGACCATAGCGAAAGTTCATGTTTGCTGCTGTCAGACATCCCATTGATTTCTATGGGAGCTGTCTACACCTAACACCCTAACATGTACCCCGAGTCTAAACACCCCTAATCTGTCCCCCCTACACCGCCGCAACTAAATAAATGTATTACCCCCTAAACCGCCGCTCCCGGAGCCCACCGCCACTCTAATAAACTGATTAACCCCTAAACCGCCGCTCCCGGTCCCCGCCACAACTATAATATATGTATCAACCCCTAAACCGCCGCTCCTGGTGCCCGCCGCAACTATAATATATGTATTAACCCCTAAACCGCCACTCCCGATGCCCGCCGCAACTATAATATATGTATTAACCCCTAAACCGCCGCTCCCGGACCCCGCCGCCACCTACATTATACCTATTAACCCCTATCCTGCCCCCCTACACCGTCGCCACCTATAATAAATGTATTAACCTCTATCCTGCCCCCCCTACACCGCCGCCACTGTAATAAAATTATTAACCCCTAAACCTAAGTCTAACACTAACCCTAACACCCCCTAACTTAAATATTAATTAAATAAATCTAAATTATATTTCTCTTATTAACTAAATTATTCCTATTTAAAAATAAATACTTACCTTTAAAATAAACCCTAATATAGCTACAATATAACTAATAATTATATTGTAGCTATCTTAGGATTTATTTTTATTTTACAGGCAACTTTCAATTTATTTTAACTAGGTACAATAGCTATTAAATAGTTATTAACTATTTAATAGCTACCTAGTTAAAATAAAGATAAATTTATCTGTAAAATAAAAATTAACCTAAGTTACAATTACACCTAACACTACACTATACTTTAATAAATTATTCCTATTTAAAACTAAATACTTACCTGTAAAATAAACCCTAAGATAGCTACAATATAATTAATAATTACATTGTAGCTATTTTAGGATTTATATTTATTTTACAGGTAACTTTGTATTTATTTTAGCTATTTAGAATAGTTATTAAATAGTTATTAACTATTTAATAACTACCTAGCTAAAAGAAATACAAAATTACCTGTAAAATAAATCCTAACCTAAGTTACAATTAAACCTAAAACTACACTATCATTAAATTAATTAAATAAATTACCTACAATTAAATTAAATTAGTATAATAACTATTCTAAATAGCTAAAATAAATACAAAGTTACCTGTAAAATAAATATAAATACTAAAATAGCTACAATGTAATTATTAATTATATTGTAGCTATCTTAGGGTTTATTTTACAGGTATTTAGTTTTAAATAGGAATAATTTATTAAAGTATAGTGTAGTGTTAGGTGTAATTGTAACTTAGGTTAGTTTTTATTTTACAGGTAAATTTTTATTTATTTTAACTAGGTAGCTATTAAATAGTTAATAACTATTTAATAGCTATTGTACCTAGTTAAAATAAATTGAAAGTTGCCTGTAAAATAAAAATAAATCCTAAGATAGCTACAATATAATTATTAGTTATATTGTAGCTACATTAGGGTTTATTTTAAAGGTAAGTATTTATTTTTAAATAGGATTAATTTAGTTAATAAGAGAAATATTATTTAGATGTATTTAACTAATATTTAAGTTAGGGGGGTGTTAGGGTTAGTGTTAGACTTAGGTTTAGGGGTTAATAATTTTATTACAGTGGTGGCGGTGTAGGGGGGCAGGATAGGGGTTAATACATTTATTATAGGTGGCGACGGTGTAGGGGGGGCAGGATAGGAGTTAATAATTTTAATATAGGTTGCGGCGGGGTCCGGGAGCGGCGGTTTTGGGGTTAAACTATTTAGTTGCGGCGAGGTCCGGGATCCGCAGGATAGGGGTTAATAACTTTATTATAGGTGGCGGCGGTATAGGGGGGGCAGGATAGGGGTTACTAGGTATAATGTAGGTGGCGGCGGGGTCCGGGAGCGGCGGTTTAGGGGTTAATACATTTATAAGAGTTGCGGCGGGGTCTAGGAGCGGCGGTTTAGGGGTTAATAACTTTATTTAGTTGCAGGGGGCTCCGTGGGCGCCGGTATAGGGGGTAGAACAGTGTAGTTAGTGTGGGTGCTTAGTGACAGCTTGTCAATAAAGCTGTCAAAAAGCCGAAGAGCAGCGAGATCGGATGAGTGATAACTATCACAGTCCGCTGCTTGGTGCGCGGCTTTTTGACAGATTTATTGATAACTTAGGCGAAATGGTCTGCGGCGGCGACGGTAGGCGAGCTTAGGCGGGCGTATTGGACCGGCGAAGGCAGGTAAAGTAGACGGCTTGATAACTAGGCCCCCAAGTGTTAACATACTATATTCGGCATCGCTATACTTATCCACATTTCCTTTTTAGTTTTGTCATGTTTCATTCTTATATTTTCAGTTTTCAGATACTGAAACAGTCTTAGGTTTGGCATTGTCGGGTACTTTAACTCATTCTGTCATTCTCTTCCAGTGTTTTCAGATCTCCTTGCCTGTTAAGCCTATGTAACCTAAGAAGAACAATAGCAGTGGTGCTTTGACAAGATGGGGTTTCAGAACCCAGATATTTGGGTTCGTAACCTTTCTTGGATTCAGATTCAATATCGGTCCTTCCTTACGTCCGGTGGAACAGATTTTTACAGTCGCTTTCTAGACCTGTCTTTCTCAATCCACTTTTGTGGCATTGGCTGAGTTCTCTTTGTTTTTTCAAACTCCTATGGTCATCTTCTCTATAGTGTCCGATGTCGTCCAACAGAGCAGATTTCTCAGTTTTCTGGTGCTGCAGGAGATCTATTTTTATCCTTAAGTGGGCTTTCCTTTATCCATTTTCTGTAGCGGACATTGGGGAAGCAGATTTCTTATTAGACTGCTTCTTCTCTCCAGAGATGATCGCTTGATCAGGAGGTGTTTTGCGGGACCCCGTCGGCGGGGTTGCCCAAAGACAGATTGGATGGTTTTCTGTCTCAATTCCAGTTTTTTTCTTATAATCAGATCAAACTCGAAGGATCCTCAAGCAGATTTGGTAGATGCTTTAGCAGACTTGGCTCTCGAAACTAGTGTACCCTTTTTCTCCATTTGTCTTTTTTCATCGAGTCTTACTCGTATCAGACAGGAGAATTTCGGAGATCCTCTGGTTCCAGCATATCTAAGTCAGTTTTGGTATGCAGTTCTGGTGTGTCTTCTGATCCTTCATGGGGTCCCTTCAGAGGATGGACCTTCTGATGCAGGGTCTTTTTCTTCTATCAAGATCTAGTTTTTTTAAAGCTGACTGCGTAAATCTTGTACGCTTGTCATTCCCTGAGACATTTATTGTTACATAGGTTCTGGCCAGTCTACCTTGTTACTTAGTGTACTTACCACAAACTGTAAGAACTTATCTGTTTTTCATGTATGGAACCTTAATATGTTTTCAGGCTGGTTTGGAGAAGGATCTGTTGGCCAGTTCTCTTAAGGATCAGATTTCTGTCCAATTTTTCTGTCCAAGCTTGGACTAGAATGGATCTGTTTCAGGGGCGTATTTAGGTTTTGTGCTGCCCTAGGCACTCAAAATTCTGCTGCCCCCCCCCCCCCACCCCAGGTTTAAGGCCTTTTTTTAGACATAATATTTTTGGGGCAGGGTATAAAAAATAAAAAAAATAATGTCTTTTTAAGTAGATGTTCACCAGGGCTTGCATTCACTCTGGTCACACACACACACACACACACATATATATATATATATATATATATATATATATATATATATATATATATATATATATATATAAGACATTATTTTGCAAGTCAGATGATTAAAGTGTTTATATCATAAAAAAAATATCCTTCACTGTATGATAGGTTGTCAGTAGGTAGTTGTTTAACCTTAAACATCTTCTTTGTTGATTGACACTTATTTAAGCAAAATATCTGCTTGGATAAATATGTAATTAATATACAAACTGGCCTTTAAAAGTACTTAAAAAATACAACAGTAGTTATGATAGGTTTAGGAATTGTATCCTAGGGGATAAAGTCACATGATACAATCATAATAAAGTATATACTTGTATTGTTTCTGAATGTATTAAATGCATTCAACATATTTTCAGTTGTGTTTTAAGTCACATAGTTGTATAGATTCGGCAATAAATACTTATTCTTTGCATGTATGACAGATAGACAAACAGTAAATGTACAAGTATTTAGTGACTAATTTGTTTAAGTATTTTAATGCCTAATGAAGATGTATTGAAGGGAGAAAGGCATATGCTGTTTCACAGTGGTCACGTTGTAGTGCACACTGCACTGTGTAGTCTGTGTGAGTCTCAATCACGCGGTGGAGCCAGGAAGAATACCGCATTCCCTCTCAGTCCAGGCCAGGCTGCGCAAGTGAGCTCCGCCTCCACTGTCACCACGTCATGCGCACCCACATACAATCCCATAGGATAGCAATAGCCGGGCCAGCCATTTAAGTCATTAGTAATTGGTTGATTTAGCCACCCGGCCCTGAGTTCAGTAGAGTGGCCCTAGGGACTCAAAATTCTGCTGCCCCTTAAAAATCTGCTGCCCTAGGCACCGGCCTTGTTGGCCTATGCCTTAATACGCCCCTGATCTGTTTTGTTCAATTATGTTGCTCATCTATGGAGTTTGCACTGTTTCTAGAGTTGTTCATCCGGCTAGCGCTTGAGTTAGTGCTTTTTTCCTGGCATTTATCTTGGAAATTTTGTTTGTTATCTATCTCTTCTGCTCGTAGAGCTTCTGAGCCATTTAGAAGAGGATCTTCTCTATTTGATTTTCTGGTGTCTAAGGTTGTACTATGAACAAGGATGGAGTTCTTGCAATGTAATCAGGAATTGGTTGTTCCATCTCTGTGTTCCAATTCTTCTTCTTTTAAGGGGAGATTGTTACCTACCTTGGGTTTGGTTGGAGTATTCAAGTTCTACCTACCTGTCATCTGGAAATGTTTTCCTTAGTTCTTCGGCATTTTAGTTAGCGTGAAGATCAGATGATCTCTGCTGTTGTTCATTTCATCTAGCTCAAAGATTGATTAGATGTGTGGATCTAGATGCAAATCTGCGACCTCCTCTTGACTTATGGCTCATTCTACCTGTGCATAATCTTCTTCCTGGGCTTTTAAGAATAGGTGTCAGTTTATCAGATTTCTATGGTTGTTTCTTGGTTTTTCTTTGCATAATTGCAACATAAAAATAAAATAAAAATAATTTTTTTTTGTTTAACAGATTTGATGTTTTGCCTCCGAGGAGTTTTTCTGTTGGGTGAAAGGTTCTTCAAGTGGTGGTGCCTATTATTTAGGACTGCCTTTCCCTCCCTATTCATTTTGTGTACTCCACAGCTCTGGGATTAGTATTCTATAGGTAACTTGTGGACTCTCACATTAGAAAGAAAACATAATTTATGCTTACCTGATAAATTATTTTCTTTCTTGGCAGTGAGAGTCCATAAACCTGCCCTGAATTTATGTAGTGCAGTCTTGTGGCACCTTTATACCCCTTGTATCTCTACTTTCTTTATCCTCAGCTTGAATTACTGGAAGGGTAGACAAAGTTGGATGGATATTTAATCCTTTGTTTGGGGTGTCTTTGCCTCCTCCTAGTGGCCAGGTGAAGTATTTACCATAGGTAATGAATGAATTCATGGACTCTCACTGCCAAGAAAGAAAATAATTTATTAGGTAAGCATAAATTATGTTTTTCTCAAAATTTTATCTGAATAATATCCAAAATAGAATAATGGACATAAGTATAATTATTTTCTCCATTGGTGTGAATACAATATATATATATAAAAGAGAGTGTCAAAAATATTACACTGCCAATCTAGATCAGGGCTTGACAAACCTGTGCTCCTGGTCATCACTGGTGCCATACAATTTGCCCTGATGCCTTGTTTTGGAGCCCTCATGCCACTCATGGATGTCCCCCAAGTTACTGCCAACGGCTGTCACTAGCTACACTTAAAATTTAGCCCAGTGCGGTTGGATGTTTTTTAGGACTCACGGCTAGAAACCTCAAGTCACAAGAGGATCGCCTATTTATACCCAGCAGCAGTATGCAGGGATCCTGGCAGGACTACTGCTTGTCAAAACGACTGTTGTGTGGGGCTTTATCCGCTAGATTTAAGAATGGGTAAATTGGTTGTGGAAATCCAGGAAAGGTGGATGCATTAGGAGATGTGGCTACAGCAGTTTATCTGCCAGTGGGTGTCAGGGTTTTTTCCCTGTTGATTGCCATGTGCTGCTGTCAGCCATTTTACTCACCTCTCTTCCTGACTATGGTGCATTGTGGGGGATGCTGCTCATTTCCTACACTTTTATGGCCAGACTGGTGTGCATCACCCATGTGAGACAGGATGCAGTCTCAGAATTGTGATGTCATCACTTATTATTTAAAGGGCCTCTGTTCAGTATGCTTTGCCTTTGCGTTGTCTCAGACCTGTTTGTGAGAGTTACTGTGTATTACCTGGCTGCCTGACGTCCTTCCTTGTTCCTGATTCCGGCTTGTCTGACTATTCGATTTGGCTCCTGACTCGCCTCGTCTGACTACCAGCTCTGGTTTTGACTACGGCTTGTTATTTGACTTGTGGACTTTTTATTATTTTTTGCTATTAATAAAGGTGTGATTATTTTTGCACTTCTCTTCTCATTCTGATTCCTGGCACTCTGACAGTGGGTTATGAATCTGGCTTCATCACATGTGGTTCTGAAGACTTGTATTGCCTGGATCATGTGATTACATCTATTTCTTATAGCCCATTACTGTGTACTGAAGTTTAGGGCCTTGCATCCCAAAATAAAATGATATGGTTATATTATACACACACATATACAGTATATATAATTTATACATATATATATATACATTCACATATGTCCAAAATTTGCTGCCTCCTACATTTTTCAGCTGGCTCCTAAATTTTGGAATCATTTGTCAAGCTCTGAGCTATATAAAAGAGATGGACAGTTGCACATCTGGACCATAATACAACTAAAATACAGAAATACAATAAAAAAATAAAAAAACACAATAAGATCTTGTACGTGCAAAACGTTCTGTTTGCATTGTGCGTCAAGAGAATCACATTTATTGAACTTCACACAGCCCTTTCCAAGTTTTATCTATTTACTTAGCAGCTAAGAATTATAAGACTTATTATTTCCTGATACTGTATTTCTTGGGAAGTGGATATGAAAATGAGATTCTAGAATAAATATTTTTCAAATATTGTAAAGTGTTTTTAATAAACATGTCCTAGTATTTTACACAAGATGTTGCACTTTCTTTTTTTTTCCAGTTTCATGAGTTTCTATAATAATAATAATAATCAAATATTTTATATATATATATATATATATATATATATATATATATATATATATATATATATATATATATATATTTAAAATGAGGAGAAAGAACAAAAAAATCCTTTATTTTACTTGTAAGTCAAGAACTTGAATTATACCATACTGCTCCAGAGCGTGCTTTTATTTTGACTATGGTGTTAATTCGGGATAAAGACAATATCGCTATATTTCCATACAGCTTTTTATTATATTGAAGATAGTAAATTTACATTATATTAGTGTGACAATTTACTAACATATCTACAATTATATTATTTTATTCTATATTCCTTTATCAGAGGTAGGCAACCTTTTGGTCCCTTGGAGTGTCAAATTTATTTTTGTATATGAAATAGCAGGTTTGTTCTTTGGGAGCACAGCCCATTAATATGGGTTGAGCTTGCAGGGAAATTATATCTCCTTATTTTCACTTTATGTACACACATGAGTATTTATATTATATCTGTCTGCATGCCAAAGCCCAACACTAAGAGAGAACAATTGAAAATGAACATTTTATTAATTATCCCTCCTAACCCCCATTAGGAGTGCCATTTATTTCCTGGCTATGTTTAAACAGCTTTTCGCTAGACTAATACTTAAAGGGATAGTAAACCCGCATTTTTTCTTTAATGATTCAGATAGAGCAGCAATTGTAAGCAACTTTCTAATTTACTCCTATTATCAATTTTTCTTTGTTCTCTTGCTATCTTTATTTGAAAAGGCAGGAATGAAAGCTTTGGAGCTGGCCTATTTTTTATCAGTACCTTGGATAGGGCTTGCTGATTGGTGCCTGCATTTAGCCATCCAATCAGCAAGCGCAACCCAGGTTCTCAACCTAAAATGGGCCAGCTTCAAAGCTTTTATTCCTGCTTTTTCAAATAAAGATAGCAAGAGTATGAAGAAAACTTTATAATAGAAGTAAATTAGAAAGTTGCTTAAAATTGAATGCTCTATCAGAATCATGAAAGAAAAATATGGGTTTACTATCCCTTCAAGTGTACAAACCTTCAATATAGGTAGAGTACCACAGGCAAAATCGCCTATTTTAAATGCCGAAATAAAAGGAAAATTACCAACAATATAATTACACTCCAGATGGCAAAATGTATAATTGGAAAAAAATTAAAGGGGATAATAAATGAGGGTGCACTGTCCCTTTAAAGCAAATACGTTATACAAATAAGGATTTAAGACACTGTTCATGAATCAATATGGTTACAACTGAATTTATAGTGTAGCTTCAGAGATACCAGTTCAACAATGTGTGAACACGACCAAAGCTACTAAACACAGATATTTGATGCATTAGCCTGTAAGTTGTCCGAAAAGGCTAAAACGCATGATGTGGCCCTTATTCAGCATTCACAAAGTTAGAAAAAAAACGACAATACCTTCGGGGTCTATCATTTTTATTTAGAGACACATTATCAGAGTATGGTCTGTTGGATGCAGTAATCCTGTTATAATCAAATCCCAGACACTGCTGCAGAGTTTCTGTCTTTAACTCCTTGTAGATTTGCCGCACAACACAGGGCAATGTTACCATCACACCAATATACGTGTTAGCTAAGCACAATGTTCTGGTGATGTGACACATTGTGTAAGATACCGGAACATCTTCTAAGTCATCAGACATATGTAAATAGCAATAGCTGACTGGAAATAAACCGTTGTCATTATGTTTATGTACACTTAGATTTGCATTACTTCATTGTGATTCCAATTATTCCACAAATTGACAGCTCAACCATTTCATGTTAGACCCAATTGTATCTCCCTCAGATTACTACGCCAATGGGGTACTTACTAATGTATGGGAATCCTAAGAAGTCAATGATATAAAGCAACCTGTGATGCAAAGCAATTCAAATTAAGACTACTCCGTAAATCAGCACTACAAGCGCCAACAATTCAAATTACAAGACAGCCCAACATGCTCTACAGCTTGCTGCTGTAAGCACTCCCACCAAATTCAATCCACACCCACCACACAGAGGATATATAATCCCTTTAGTCATTACCACCATATGTCCACTAACTAATAGGCCCCACCGTCGCAGATCTAGATCAATACGACTTTATGGGGGGGATCGCATCTGAGACTTGCCTTCACACGTACCATAGATTGCTGAACACAGTCATAGACCCTAGTTGCTTATTAAATTTTAGAATTATGGGGGGAATTTACGGAGCGGCGGCCATGACAGGTTGCAGTTTTGAGTGCTGCTCCAGCTTAAAAAAACACCTTAACAAGGTGCCACCTGGCATGAAATTCTATATATTACATACATGCTAATCATCCTCCACCTGATGATCCTAAAATTGTTGAGTTAGCTGCCAGCAATAGAGCACCAGAGCTTTTATTGAGGTTACAGCCTATCTCCAACCCCCGGCAGAGTACCTTCGGGACTCTGACATATCACAACGCCAAGGGTGAGTTGCAATACTTATTGATATGCGCTATTGCGCTGCATGTTGTATTTGAACTATTAATTTGCAGACATGGGGGACCTTTTTGATCAGATAAAGACGCTTTTGTAAGATTATGGGCGACACATCTGCAGCAGAATTGATGATGTCTTTAATTCGCTGGACCGGAGAATTCCTAACTGCAGCGCAGACACCAGTGGTGCTACTTATGGAGGTCCTCTTCAATCGGATTTGTCCAAAACTATGTAGAGAAGCAGAACCCCACAGAGGCACTAAAGTTCACTTTTAACAGTCTGTATTCCTTGCTTAACACCTTGTCTGTCCAGCTTATACACATACCTACTCTGAAAGCCCAGGAGACCCAAGCAGAGGAGTGCACAGAACCCTGTTTTTCTTGACACATCTCAGTTGCTGGTGGTGAGGAACCTCCCTCAATGCTACGTTTTACGGCCCTGCCTAACACAGAGTCACAGCTGTCCCTAGCCTGGGTGGGAGCGGCTGGTCCACCTAGACGTAGCGAGGACCCTGGAGTGAGTCTAATTGACAAAGACTATTTGATGGAAACACTCTCTGAGACTCAATGTTTTAGTTACTCTGGAGGTGATGGAGACACCCATGGGTCACAGAGCTCTGGCATGAACCTCCTGCATACCACATATATGGGTTATATTTGGTCTAGCACAAAGCAGTATATGTCAGAACTGCTATGGTCAGAGTAGGCATCAGTTGAACCTGGTGACTATGTTATGGCTTAATTACAGGGTACATGGTTTCTTCTCCTGTATATCTTGATTTGTACCTTATTGTTTCTATGTTTAAGGCCTTAATAGACATATTACCTTATATTGCCAAGCTCATCTAAGCCAGTTCATGTAATGTTTTTCTATTATTGCTTTTTTATCTGAGCTGGCCTACTTAACACCTAGGTACACACAGCCTCACCAATATTTTACAGAAGTGCTAGCTCCACAGAGACTCTACATATAGGGGCCAAATTATCAAGCTCCGAATGGAGCTTGATGACCCTGTTTCCGCGCGAGCCTTCAGGCTCCCCGGAAACAGCAGTTATGAAGCAGCTGTCTAAAGACCACTGCTCCATAACTTGTCTGCCTGCTCTGAGGCTGTGGACATGAATCCGCCCGCACCTATAAGATCGGGCTGATTGACACCCCCTGCTAGAGGCCAATCTGCAGGGGGCAACATTGCACAAGGAGTTCACAAGAACTGTTTGTGCAATGATAAATGCCGACAGCATATGCTGTCTGCATTTATCGATGTGCGGTGGACAGGATACGCTACATCGTATCATGTCTGTCCGCACTTTAATAAATCGGCCCCATTCACTTCTGTTTGCTTTGCTATGTGAAATGTCCATGCGTGGAATAATACATCTACTAGCGTCTAGGTATTGCTAGTGCTAATTTCATAGTTAGGTGTACCACCAATTAGTTAATTAAAAAATGAGGGGTTACATGCTGTGCTTATTTTCCTTTTTGTACAGACCTTACGTTATACGTCAAGACTCTATAATTTACTAACATATCTTTTTGTTCTGTAAAATTCATTTATTTTATTTTCAGAGCAGAATGTTGTCTCTGGTGAGATCTATATCACTCTTTTTTGTGTGTTAAATATTGTATAATATATATATATATTAGTGTGTGTCATTTCAGAGAAACTGTACCTACTTACTGAATACCTCAATAAAAATTCAATATATTAATTTTTTTTAGAATTATTAATTCAAGTTTGTAGTTTATTTGAAGCTGTTTTACCAGATCAACAAAAGTCTCCTCTTTTATTCACATTATGTACAAGAAATCTGTGTCAATTTAGTAAATTCACAAAAACTAAACAAATAGAAGTATTGTTTTATTAGAAAACACATAGTGATAAATCAGTTCTTACTAACAAATGTCCAAGTCAAAATTCATGTATTCCTTGGCGAGAAAGTTCAAGAACTGAGCCAAACCTTCAGAGGTCTCGGAACCCCAGGTATGGACCACTATACTTCTACATATTCCAATTTCATCAAAATAATAGGCACATTGGATTCTCTTCAGTTCATCAAAATGAGCTTTGGCCAAGCGATTGCTAAAACGGGGATGCTAAAATTCATCTTATTTGTTTGAAGCTCCTGCGGCATTATAGGCCTAGTGGTCATATGAATTTTTATAAACGGAAGTTAGAAAAAACACATAGATCCAGATTAGGTTTTGACACACAATACGGTAGTGAGTCTAAGAATCACCCAACCAAAAAAAATAGTCTTCGTAAAATGTATGATCTATGAAAACTTTTCAGCAACTGTAAGTTCTTTGACAGGAGCTACCTATGTTGAGTCATTGATTGATATTATTTGACTGTCCATTTTGAGCACCCATGTCATTGGTGCTAGATGAGCTAGGGGTTCTACTCTGTAAGAACCTACGCACATCTTTAATCATTGGCCGGAGCACCTGAATGAGCGCACTTAGTGCCGCCTGAGTCCCCTCCATGGCCTGTGCTTGCCTCTCCTGAGCACTGGCCTGCACTTCCTGCGAGCGTCGGATCATCTGCAGTAGGTCGTTTTGCTGCTCAAGGTGCTGAGCGATTTCTTTCACGTGTAAATTAGTCACTCGCTGCTCCTGAAGGAGTCGGGCTGAGTTCAGAGCTATACGATTTTTCAGCTCTTGTGGTTTGACTGTGATTTCGTGGGAGGGAGATATAATTTCTAAAGGGGTTTCAGATGTTACAGTTGTGGGGGTCTCTGTTGTACAATACTCTACATTCTCTTCAAGCGTATATGTTGTTTCAGTAGGAACTACAAAAAAAAAAAAAAAGAATATTTTAAACTATTAGTGTTTTATAAAAAAGATATTCCTATGGTAATAAACATAGCAAACTAGTATAGCCTAATCATTGCGAAACATTTATAAAGGCTTTTTTTTTTCAAAATTAACCATTAACAGCACAGTAAACATTTTGTGGCCGATTTATCAAGTGTCCGTCCGCTATGATCTGCTCCGCGGATCATGTCCGCCAGCATACGCTGTCGGCATTTAATATTGCACAAGCATTTCTGGTGAACTGCTTGCGCAATGCCGCCCCCTGCAGATTGGGGTATCAATCAACCCAATCGTACAAGATTGGGCGTATTGCTGTCTGCAGCCTCAGAGAAGGCGTACGCGTTAAGGAGCAGCGGTCTTAAGACCGCTGCTTTACTGAAGGCTTGCGCAGAAACAGAAGCATTGGGGGCAATACGGAGATTGTTAAATCGGCCCCTTTGTGACAGATTTTGCACTACAAGCATGTGGAGACCATAAAATTAGTCTGTTTACACTTAAAAGGGACATAAAACAGGTTGAGATCTGTGCCTATCCTAAAAGGGCTAATTCATTAAAAATAGTTTGCATTAAAAAAATTGTTTAAACATTGCTGGCAAGTATTTTAAAATAATTTTCAAAAATAAGCAAAATGAATTACATAACTAAGCTGCCTGGAGCAGCCAACTCCACCCTCCTTATCAGTGTTTAGACACAGGCATTGTATTTTAACTGAGTTCACAGCTTCTAGGCATGCTCCAGCAGATAATCCCTATGCACTTTTGCATTCTACCAAAACAATAGATATAGATACAGCCATAGAAAAAATGTGTGTGGAGAGTTAGAGCTTTACAATTCAGAAACTAAAAAGAAAGGGTTAATGGCGAGGCACTGCAGTATACATTTGCAGGTAGAGTAATTAAAGTACATATTATATTTTGTCTCTATCCCAACTTGTTTTATGTCCCTTTAAAGTCTCTTAGGCATTAAATCTAGTGGATGTTTGATAAGCTTTACACAAAATGTAATTATTCGGGTAAGTAGGAAATAAAATATATTTATAAAGAAGAAAAGTGCACCTCAATTTATAGACAAAATTACCCTTCAGAAGTCCAAAAATCAGTACATCAAAACCAGTCCTACAAATAATAATAATAATCTGCAGTAAAGTTATTTAACAAAAATGTATTACAAGTTAACAGCATTGCGAACGTCAGAGACGGCATCAGAACTGAAGCGCAGCAATGGAGGTAAGTCACGCAGCAATTGCAGCATTTGTACATATATATGCTTATATACATATATATTTATGTGTTAGTATCAGTATGTGTATATACACATAATAACAGTCATAAATATATTTATAAGCATATACATATATATATTTACTGGGAACACACAGTCACCCACAGACCGCAATGTAAAGGTACTTTCAGTACTATTTTTTTCTAACACCCCACTCCCACCAACTGCCCAGTGCAGTTTTTATTTTTAAAATGCCCTCTATTTTAAAGTGAATGTTAATTTTGATGATAAAGTGCCCGTTTTTTTTTTTAATTTTGGGCACTTTAATTCATCAAAATTTACATTTCACTTGTGTTGTGAAAAAACTTACCTTTTTAATCTTGACAGCGCCTCTAGCTTCCCCCTGGTCGTAGTAAGTCTCTTCCTACATCAGAAATAACAGATCGGTCATCCTCCAATCACGGTCTGAATCAACACCGTGATTTGAGGAAGCCGGATTCCTCATTTTAGACCCAGGAAGAGGCTTTGCGACGGGCGGAGGAAGCGATGCAGCGGCTGTCAAGATTAAAAGGTAAGTATTTTCACAACACGAGTGAAATGTAAATTTTGTTGAATTAAAGTGCCCCTGTTTTTAATCGAATTTTTAAAAACCGGGCACTTTATCATACAAATTTACATTCACTTTAAGGGTATTTGGGGTACTTTTAGAAAATTAACCAGAGATCGGATCTCTTGTTAATTTTCTCAGTGCTAATTGCTACCGTAAGCTCTCGGTATCAATACCAGCCACTTGTAATGGCTGGTTAATTATCGTGTGCCGACTTGTAATCTGACCCTTATTGTTTATGCAGATCTTCTGAGACACCACACTTATTGCTGATATATTGTATGTATATAAATCATTTTTTTGTGTATGCAGATCTTTTGCAATGCAGCACTTAATTGCTTATATAATCTATGTGAATATAAAGCAGGAATTCACATATCTAACAAGTACTATTAAGCATGTGTATATTTTACCTGGACATTCAGGTATGTGCTCATTGCTAGTATACGTAACTATTGCTCAAGTGCTGGTGTATGTGACCACTGCTTGGGTGCTGGTATATGAAATTACTGTTTAGCTTGTATGTTAGTATATGTGACTACTGCTCATATGTTCATATATGTGACTACTGTTCGTATGTTCATATATGTGATTACTGCTCATATTTTTGTACACATGACTACTGCTTAGGTGTTTTGTATATGTGACTATTGTACAGTTGTCTGTATATGTGACCACTGTTCAGGTATTCATATATATGACTACTGCTTGTATGTTCGTATATGTGACTACTGTTTAGGTGTCTGTATATGTGACCACTGCTCAGTTGTTCATATATGTGACTACTGCTTATTTGTCCATATTTGTCACTACGGCTTGTGCAAGTAACTACTGTTCAGGTGTGCATAAATGAGACTACTGTTCGGTGTTGATATATGTGACCACTGATCGGGTGTTCTTATTTATTTATTTATAAAATATTTTACCAGGAAGGATACATTGAGATTTCTCTTATTTTCAAGTATGTCCTCGTTTTCAAGTAAGTCCTTATATTTGACTACTGTTCAGTGTCGGTATATGTGACCACTGCTCGGGTGTTCGTATATATGTAACTAGTGTTCGGTGGTTACCACTGCCTGGTGTTGGTATATGTAACTACTGCTCAGGTGTTTGTATTTTAAGACTACATTTTGGTGTCAGTATATGTGACTACTGCTCGGGTGTTCGTATATATGTAACTAGTGTTCGGTGGTTACCACTGCCTGGTGTTGGTATATGTAACCACTGCTCAGGTGTTCGTATTTTAAGACTTTTTAAGACTTTTTGGTGTCAGTATATGCGACTACTGCTCGGGTGTTCGTATATGTAGCTACTTTTCGGCACCAGAATATGTGACTACTGCTCAGGTGTTAGTATATTTGACTACTGTTCAGTGACAACTGCTCGGGTGTTGGTATATATGACTACTGTTCGGTGTTGATTTATGTTACCACTGCCTGGTGTTGGTATATGTGACTACTGCTCGGGTGTTCGTATATGCAGCTACTCTTCGGCACCAGTATATGTGACTACTGCTCGTGTGTCCGTATATGTAGCTACTTTTCGGCACCAGTATATGTGACTACTGCTCGGGTGTTAGTATATGTGTCTCTTGCTCGGATTCCAGTACATATAATTGTTGCTCAGGTGTTAGTTTATTCATTGGCTGATCATATATGAAACTATTGATCTGATATTCCCATACGTTACTGTTCCTCATGTGTCCGTATTTGCGATCACCGTTCTGGAGTTTGTACATGTGGTTATGGCTCAAGCGCTATAACTATTGCTTGGATATCCATATATAACTAATGTCTGGGTTTTCTAATGTTTGAGCATTAATATTTGTGCCAATTACCCAGACATGATCAGATATAACCGGTGCCCGGCCACTGGCATGAAGTTTGTTTCACTCACTCTGGGATAGCGTGACGGTCTCGGGCGAATTCAGGGATACCTGCCCAGGTATCTCCGTTGGGCACTCCTGGGCTGGTAAACTTAGGATGGCGCTTTCGCCCAGCAAGTTACAAATACGCTGTTGCATGGGGGTCAGCAGAATGGGCGCCGTGCCTACGTCACCCTCTCCCTCCACCGTGGCACGTGCCTGTGACATCTTCCGGCGCACCTCTGTTTTCAGATCTGACCACTTCTTCTTGACTTCGGCCAGTTCACGGTGGCACGTGCTGATGGCATTGACTCGCTTTAGGATGTGGTGCCAAGCATTGCTTTTGGTAAGAAGTGGCACACCAGCATTGAAATGGTTAATAAGAACGTGTTTCTGCTTCTCCATTTCCTCCATAATAATATCCACCTCCTGCTCTGAGAAATTCATCTTCCTTTTCTTGGCTGGCGTAGCCATTACTCCTACTGCAATGTAGAATAGGCCGCAGTACGTAAATTGCGTAAGCTGCAGGCCAAGAAACCTACGCAGCGTAACGGATTCCAGAATCTGCTTCTTTATGGCGTGTATACGCAATTCATCGCAGTGACGGTCACGCCCACTCGCCACAATCGTTGGCTAACGCTATTGCCAATTAAACCTCATTGCCCGCCTATTGGTAGTGAGTAGACAGGATAACTTGAAATATTGCACACCTGATTGGATCATTTACACGACTGAAACTCATACTGCGCATTTGATTGGTTATCCTTATTATTACGCTATCTTCTTCTAATACTGACTTTACTTCCATCTCCGCTGCGAATACTACACAAAGTTAAACTTTCTCGTCCACCACATTCTATAAAGATAACATTTAAATGTCTGGATACTAATTGGCGTAACAAAATGTCAATCATATAGCTGTGACCAATCGTACTGAGTAATAGCATATATGGGTTTATGATTGTCAGAAGGGATTGTCCGTTGAAATCTGTAGCTAATAGATATTGAGTATTAAAAAGGCGGGCGTTTGATCGTGGCTGTGGTTGGTCGGGCCCGTGAGGTGGGGGTGGGATTTACCGGCACGTCAGAGAGGTGTGTGGCTGACGTGTTTCCTGGCGCCATCTACCGGTATTTGCTTCGGTGATTATTCGCACTGCCATGGCGCGTCCTCGTACTCTTGTTTCGCCGCTTCTTAGCGGGGTTTTCTGTCAGTGTGACCCGGGAGGCAGCTGTTCGTCTCCTCACGAGACCCCGCTGGCTGCTGCTGCTTTAGCCGCGGACCTGTGCGGGGGAGTCGTGTGTGGCGGCCCCGAGCAGGATAGGCGGCTGCAGATCCTCTTCCAGGAGCTGGATGTCAATAGGGATGGCGCCATCTGTATCAACGACCTGGCTGTGGGGCTGAAGCGGCTCGGGGTGCACCGGACTGAGTTGGAGTTGCGGGTAAGAACCTGAGGAAAGCGTGAGCAGCTGTCATGTGCTGGGCTATATTCACTAAGGGCGCTCTCAAGTGACACTGATCTCTCCACTGTATGGGGGGCATTAAACAGCTCTGTAGGCGATCCCTGTTTAGTGAGACTACTCTCACTGGTCTAATCTAAATCATTCTCAGGGAACATCTTTCCAGAGAGACAGATTATTTATTGATGTGAGGGAGATCAGAGTGAACCCTATGATTAGAGATAGTTGTCTTACTGGCCTAGGTGAATTAAAAACCGTTCTCATCTTAGATTACCTTTCTAGAGAGATCAAGCTCTCCAATGTGTTAACAAGGGTGCTCATTCATTGATGTGAGGGAGAGCAGAGCAGTGTTGTTTTTTTATACCTAGATTTTTAGGGACCTCTCTGGTGAAGCAGATCTCTAATTCCAATATTATACTAGGGATCTAATTCATTAATCTGTATAGCCACTTACTATAACCCTGATGTTACAATGATTTGTCTTAATAGCCACTTTATTCACTAAAATTCAGTTTTGCCAATGTGATTATATGTGGGAGCTTATTCATTACTGTGTGAGGGAGATCAGAGCAGCCCCATGTAATAACATTGAGGTTAGAGCCATTTGTCACACTGGCCTAGATTGTTTAAGAATCCAAACAGTTCTGTTGTAGGAGAAATCTTTTCAATTCCACCTTCTCCTATGGTGCAGATTCACTTAAAGGGACACTGAACCCAAACATTTTGTTTTGTAATTCAGAAAGAGCATGCAATTTTAAGCAACTTTCTAATTTACTCCTATTATCAATTTTTCTTTGTTCTCTTGCTATCTTTATTTGAAAAAGAAGGCATCTATGCTTTTTTGGGTTCAGTACTCTGGACAGCAATTTTTTTATTGGTGGATGAATTTGTCCACCAATCAGCAAGGACAGCCCTGGTTGTTCACCAAAAATGGGCCGGCATCTAAACTTACATTCTTGCGTTTCAAATAAAGATACCAAGAGAATGAAGAAATTTGATAATAGGAGTAAATTAGAAAGTTGCTTAAAATTTCATGCTCAATCTGAATCATGAAAGAAAAATTTTGGGTACACTGTCCCTTTAAGTGTAATGGACCATATTGAATGTAATGTGTTGCGTTTGGCGATATCTTCTGTTCTGAGCTACTGCTGCCATGCGTGTCCTGATTGCTACCATCTCGATGACGAGTGGCGACATTGTTCAAGTATATCAGCTGTTCTTTTACTGCCAGAGAAAATGTATAGTAGCCCTCTATGGGATTTTTGAGGTTCAAGAATTTGTCCCCCTTTCTTGTATTTGTCACATGCAACATTGGAGTAGAAATGGTGTTTTTATGGCTGCATTGTGCACACTGAGACATCCTGCTTCGTTAGGTACATATTTCACATGCTAACCTAGCATATTTAGAGCAAGAATCAAGTATCGCCCTATTGTTGGCACAAGTCGCAATAACTAATATTGCGACCATTCTAACTTGTGCGCGTATTACAAGTTGAAAGTAAACTCGTTGGCTCGAGCTCAAACTAAATTAGCATGGGATGGGTTTGCTCAAGTTAAAGTGAATGTAAACTTGAGCATACTCACTCAAGTCATGGGGCTCCATGTACTAAGCCGTCAATTCATCCGTCATTTTAGACGCGGATAAACTCGCCGTTACTCGCCGCGGGCGAAATGGTGTCCGCTGTCACTATGTACTAATAATCCCCCAATAAATAGACAAGTCTAGCCCGCCGCGAGCAGTGGCGGATTATTGATAAATTTGACGTCTCGCTCGCCGCGACTAAGCTGATGTACTTTTAACTTTCAGTTGAATTGTCTGGCCAATTATTAACACGTGACATGCAAGGTGTCACGAACATCATAGTAGTCGCGGGAATAGAATTTTGCTCCTATAAAAGTTCAACTTATCTAAACAACTTTATTATTGTTCTAAATTTTTTGAAGAGTGATAACAGCGTTATTTTTGTAATATTTATTTACAATTTGGATATGGCTTCATCTGGATCTGATAATATATAAATATTAATATAAAAATAATTATAAAGATTGACAACTATACAATACAAATTTAAAATATAGATTACTCTTTAATTACAGTCGACAAATTTGGCGCAATTTATGTACATGGAAATGAGAGACAAATTAGACGCCAGTTATGCTGTACAATGCTTATATGACTGCCTTTTATATATGTCTAGACTGGCGTCTAGATTGACTTTCCTATTGTTTTGTACCTTGCCCGCCACCTAAAAGGTGGCGAGGCAAAAATAACGAGGTGGGAGCGGAAATTGTAGCGAGTGGACAAATAGATTTTTTTAGTACATTCGTTTTTGGCGAGTTGGTGGTCAAATGTGTCTAATTACAGTGAAAAATGGAGCGGTAGCGAGGTTTGGCGGATAAGTACGCTCGCAATTTTAAAGATGCGAGTTTTAACATAATTGACGGCTTTGTACATATCAGTTCGCGAATTTTGACGCGAGATTTGTTGCGGGTAGCTCGCTGACTGCTTAGTACATGGAGCCCATAGAATAGGATTTAAAAATGAATAAGGCTTTAAAGGGACACTGAACCCAATTTTTTTTATTTTGTGATTCAGATAGAGCATGTAATTATAAGCAACTTTCTAGTTTACTCCTATTTTCAAATTTCCTTCATTTTCTTGGTATGTTTATTTGAAAAGCAAGAATGTAAGTTTAGATGACGGCCCATTTTTTTATGAACAACCTGGGTTGTCCTTGCTGATTGCACTGCACCAATAAACAAGTGCTGTCCATGGTACTGAACCAAATAATTGCTGGCTCCTTAGCTTAGATGCCTTCTTTTTCAAATAAAGATAGCAAGAGAATGAAGAAAAAATGTTAATAGAAGTAAATTAGAAAGTTGCTTAAAATTGCATTTTCTATCTGAATCATGAAAAAAAAATTTGGGTTCAGTATCCCTTTAATTTATCAAATTTGTAGGTAAAGCAATTAGAATATCTCAAATTGTGAAGTTAACACGTCTGCTTTTCTCTCATGCAAACAAATGCCTTTCAACTTGTACTATGTACGCTAACCCGCCTGCGTTAATTTTACTTAGAGGTGTTTGCGAGTGCAAGCGCTAAATAGCGATCCACTTGTAATCTAGCTATCCATGTTTTAGCTTGGATTACGTACAGGGCATTTAAAGCCATTCAAATTGAAAGAATCTAGGCAATAAAGTCAGTTCTGCCCAGTTATTATGTTTGATTCACTAAGTGGGGAAAGCGGCTTTAGTTTTGTAGGATTAAATAATGACGTCTCACTGGAGAGTTCTTATCCTTAGTAATTTTAGCCAAGTGACACAGGCTGCAAATGCGCACGTAGCATGACTGGTGTGCAGTGGCCATTTAAGTAGGGACAGTTTAAGGTTAATGCATATAAAGAATGTGTTGGAATTATTTGTTGAGGTGCCATGACCTGGAATATTAGATATGACCACATGCCCCTTACCCTCCATAAACAATGCATTGGTACAATAGGGCACCTTGTTTCGTGCCATTAGAGTGAGGATGGGAGTCTTTGCAATAATATTGTGGTATGGTGGAGCTAAATATAACTCATTCTTGTCAGCAAAGCCATTTGCTCCTCAAAGCTGTCCTTAACCCATTAGCTGCCAGAGATTATGGCAGCAGATTTCTTAGCAGTGCAGTCTGTGGCAGCCAAGGGCAAATCCCATGCAAACATCCCAGTCAGCATTTGTCCACTGCATGGCAGCGCTTGCCCTGTTTTCTGCCCAGGTACCTTTATGTGTGATCAGGTTGTCTTTCAGCAATATCAGCCTTATTCCCTTGCACGGTTGCCATAGCATTAGTCCCTGTCAGTTGAGTGGCAGAGCTGCCTTGGGGCTTCTATTCCAGGAATACTTGACATACCACTGGGATGACTTCATCAGTTCCCACAGCAGATGCTCACTACTTCACTGGTCTGCTGGAATTAATTTCATTTGGCAAACTACATTGCTAGCGTAAACTGGTTTTTAAATTCTATAAATGACAATTGCTTTTTATTTTTTACATTAGAGTATACTTAACTCTGAGTGCTAACAACGGCTCTGAGCCGTCACAAATTGTCCCAGTTAGGTGCTGACGGCTCAGCCGTCGCTTGCCCTCACCCACAATCTGGGGGCTCCCACTGACTCACACCCCGGACATCTGGCCTGTATGGTGACCGGGGCTTCACGTTTGGCAATGTGAATTCACACGCAATGACGTGATGTCACGCGCAACTTTATTTAAAGTTGACAATGAGCAAGTATAAGGAGATGGGGGCATGCTGCTTAGAAGCTTGTATCTCAGGCATCTAAGCAGCAACAGGCCCCCAAGACCCACCGTTGGGAAGGTAATCGCCTACCTTTTACAACTGTATAAGTCTTGGATAAAAGTTCAAAATAAATATATTTAAAAAAAGTAAAAATAGTTAAAAATCAGCTTGGCACCCAGGTAGGAAATGGCCTAGCAGCCAAAGGGTTAATGTTCATATTTTATCAATTTTTGCTGCTTTTATATCTTGTGAATATTGTCAATAACTTTAACTGTAGAATATTTAATCTCTGATCATATTGCTGGACAAGAATTAAGTTTACTATGTCATTGGGATTTGAGTATAGTCCTGTGTAATGTGAAAAGAATGAGCGGTTCTTTGCTTAGAGACTGAGGTCATAATGTTCATCAATAAGCCAGTGTTTAGCTACTTGAATTACAGAGCAAGCAATTAGCTGCTTGCGTTTTTTTGGGGATAATATCTGACTAGGCTGCAGCAGACTTTGCTGTATGATGTAAGGCAGGGCTCGACAAACCTGGGAGCCACTGGTTCCTAGAATGTCGCCCCAGGCTCCGAACTTTTTGGGTTATTTTCCATATTTCTATATAAAAGTATCACTATCTGGCTCCTAACTTTTAAACGGATTTGTCGACCCCCTAATGCACGCACTGGCACTTTATGATTCATTATACAAGGAGTTTAAAGTTGCAGTTAGATATCTCATTCGCTATCCCAGAAAATAAGAGTAATCAAAAAAAAAATTAAAGCGCTGTTTTAACTGCCATGGTTTGTCAGAGAATTTGTTTGCTCTATCCGGTTTAAAGGGATAGGAAAATCGAAATGAAACTTTCATGGATCAGACCATTTAAAAGGGACATAATACCCAAATTTATTTTCTTTTATGATTCAGATAGAATTTACAGTTTTAAATAACTGCAATTTCTACTATTATCAAATCTTTTTATTTTTTTATTTTTTTTTTAAACGGGGAGTTATGTTCAGTAGTGTGCACGTGTCTGCTGCACTTTATGGCAACAGGTTTGCAACAATGTTATACATTGGCAAGAACACTAGATGGCAGTACTGTTTCCTGTCATGTAATGCTCCAGACACGTGCACGCTACCTATCTAGATATTTCTTCAACTAATCAAATTTGCTTTGCACTTCTTGCTGATTGGTGGCAGCACACATGCCACTTGTTATTGGCTCACTGGATATCCCAGTAGTGCATTGGTGCTCTGAACCTGACTTAAAAGAGCATTTTTGGGTAAAGTGTCCCTTTAAGATTCAGATAGAACAGGCAATTTTAAGCAATTTTCTAATTTACTCAGATTATCAAATTTTCTTCATTCTCTAGGTATGTTTATTTGAAATGCAAGAATGTAAGTTTTAGATGGCGGGTTATTTTTGGTGAACAACCTGGGTTGTTGCTAATTGGTGGATGAATTTATCCACCAATCAACAAGTGCTGCCCGTGGTTTTAAACCAAAAAATAGCTTAGATGCCTTCTTTATCAAATAAAGATAGCAAGAGAACAAATAAAAATTGATAATGGGAGTAAATTAGCACATGCAACATTCTATCTGAATCATGAAAGAAAAAATTTGGGTTCAGTGTCCCTTTAACCCTTTTGAGTGCTAAGCACTTTCCCACCTGGGTGCTAAGATTTTTTTTTTTTTTTTTTTTTTTTTTTTCCAGACCTCCAAGACTTACACAGTTGGAAAGGTTATGCGGTTACCTTTCCAATGGTGGGTCTTGGGGGGGGGGGGGGGGGTTCTGTAGCTGCCTAGATGCCTGAGAATACAGGCTTCTAAGCAGCATGCCCATTGCTCCTATACTTAACATTAAGTATAAATAAAGTTGCGCAGTGACGTTATTGCGCATGATGTCACCATGCAAAACGGGAAGACCTGGCGATGCCTGTCACACTACAGTCACGATTGCCGGGGTGGGAGAGTGCTAGTGACAGCTCTGAGCCGTCATTAGCACCAGACTGGGAAACTCGGACGGCTCAGAGCTGTCAATAGCACTCAAAGGGTTAACTTTGTGATTGACCCCTTTTGCATGCATTAAACACACACATGACCAGATTACAAGTTGAGTGCAAAATATTGCTTCCGCAAAAGCGTTATTAGCGCTCAACTTGGTAATACCAGAGCATGCAAATGTGCACTGGCATTACATGTGAGGTGCAATGCGACTTCGCGTTAATTGGAAGCTTTGCACACCTGAGAGTACTCTTCCATAGAAGCCTCGTTCTCAGGCCTTGAGATACGGCATGAGCACTAGCGCAGCGATGGGCAGCAAATATACATATATGTGTATAAGCATATACATTAGAGCTGCAACAACTAATCAATAATGAAAATAGGTGTCAACGAATCAAGCTGCTTCTCCGGATAGGATACATTTTCTTTTTAAGTTTACAACTACTCCTGGGTTATGTGCAACCCAGAAATAATAGAAATCATTTGGATTGTTTATATTCAGGGGATTTGGGACTATGCTTTGCATGATATAGTGCCGATCTTATTATTTACACCTAGCCCTAGATGTATGTGATTATTTGAATTGATGTGCACTATTATCTGTTTGTACAATTGTAAGCTGATTGCACGCTATTGTTGATTATATGTACTGTAAGAAAAAAGTGTAAGTCTTTGTCCTGTTATTGATATGTAGTCCTTAGCTTTTTTTTAAAAATTTTATTTAATAAATTGTGATTATGTATTAGATTGAACCCCTGATTTATCAAGCAGGGATGAACATATGCGCCCCTATCCCGCCCCAGCTTGCCTCTGGCGGGCAGCAATCTGCTGTCGGAATGCAACACTGCACACTTGCGCTCGTGTGCAATTCCGCACACAGCCAATCATACGTGGGCAGGAGCTGTCAATCTCCCTGGTCGGACAACCCGGGGAGATAGAAATTCTCTAACTGAGAGGTGGAAAAGAGGGTAGGGAAGCAGCGGTCTCATGACCGCTGCTTGATAAATTTGGACAGCAGGTTCTCTTGTGAGAACCTGCAGTCGTAGAGGAGAAGGCTTGATAAATTGAGCCCTATATAAAAAAATATATATATTTGTTGTTTTTAACAGCGGACTAGACATTTTTTACCCTACGCTTTAGCTTTATAGCTAGTTATTTACCATTGTGTATATAGAATTTTAAGTTAATTTTGTTAGAATGAAGGCCAAGCTTACTGGAGAGCTAACAAAGAAAGACAAATATCCCACTTTGGTGAAATCGGGAAAACCCTACTTATGCTTACGAGTGCCTCTTCTCTGTTGCAGGAAAAATAGCAAAAAGAGAGCCAGCCTCAGCCAGGTGCAAGTGGATATGTTTGACATTTTTGCATTTCGATGCAAAGTTTCTGAAAGAATAACAGAATGTTATAAACAGTGATAGTTTATCTCTTTTCAAACAGTTTGTGGTTTTGTTTTGCATAATTATAAAAATGTGCTCTGCTGCTTAAAAAAAGTTGTGGTAATGTAAAGTTTTAGTCTAACGTTTTATATTTAACCATGTGGATTTTTTTAATTTTTTTTATCAGATTAGTCTATTAATTGAAAAAAATATTCGGCTGATTGATTATGAAAATAATTAAGGGACAGTCAACACCAGAATTTTTGTTTTAAAAGATAGATAATCCCTTAATTACCCACTACCCATATTTTCAAAACCAACACGATAAGAATACACGTTTTACCTCTGATTACCTTGTATCTAAACCTCTGCAGACTGCCCCCTTATTTCAGTTCTTTTGACAGACTTGCATTTTAGCCAATCATTCCTCCTCTGTAAATTTACGGGCATGAGCTCAATGTTATCTATATGAAACACATGAACTAATGCCCTCAAATTGTCAAAATGCATTTAGACTAGAGGTGGCCTTCAAGGTCTAAGAAATTAGCATATGAACCTCCCTAGGTTTAGCTTTCAACTAAGAATACCAAGAGAACAAAGCAAAATTTGTGAGAAAAGTAAATTGTAAAGTTGTTTAAAATTACTTGCCCTTTTTGAATCATTAACTTTTCTTTTTTTTTGGACTTGACGGTCCCTTTAATTGTAGCCCTAATATACATATATATTTACAGTTCCCATAGACAAAAATGTAAAGGCACTTTTCAGTGCCATTTTTTTTTTCTAACACCAGCACTTATATAACCCCTTATAACTACTTTTAGTGTGTGTTGTGTTTTTTGTTTTTTTAAATCTAATAACTTATTTTGTGTGTGTCCTTTGTTGAAAAGTCTGCTTTGCCATGCACTAATGGGAGCTAGCTTAGCACATCTGGGGAGCCAATAACAAGGGTCTTTAGCCACCAATCACCACCTAACTCACAGTAGTGCTTTGCTGAGCATGGAGTCTATCTAGGGGCTACATTTATTAAAGGGACATAAAACAGGTTGGTATCTGTGCATATCCTAAAAGGGCTAATTCATTAAAAATAGTTTGCATAAAAAATTGTTTAAAAATTGCTGGCAAATATTAAATATTTAAATTTTTTTCCAAAATAAGCAAAATGAATTACATAGCTAAGCTGCCTGGAGCAGATGTAAATACAGCCATAGAATGAATTGTGTGTGTGGGGGGGGAGTTAGAGCTGTACAATTCAGACACTTAAAAGAAAGAGTTAATGGTGAGGCACTGCAGTATAAATTTGCAGGTAAAGTAATTCAAGTACATATTTTTTTTTTTTTTGGTCTCTATCCCAACTTGTTTTATGTCCCTTTTAAGCTGCATTTGTAGCTTTTGAGGCTATGCGCGGAGCCTTCGGCCATTTAAATTTAAGAAACTGCTTCTTTTGCCTCTCCTCATACCGAAGCTTGCATGAGAGCAAAAGGCAGCATTGCACAAGAAAGCTCTTGTGCAATGTTAAATTTCGCCAAGATGCAACTTTGCAAGTGGCGTTTGCAGATTCTGTACTTGGGAGTCTGCCTGCAATCATGATACATTTTTGCTCTGTGTATGCTTATCAACAAATGATGCTAAGTGAGTGAAGTATATGAGATGATAGAAGTAAATTTGAAAGGTTTGTGTTTTTTTTTTTTTTTTTTTTTTAAATGTTTTATTGCTCTCTGAATCATGAACGTTCAATTTTCGACTTCACTAACTTTTAAATCTTACAAAATACCAAAGGGAAAGGCTAGAGGGAGTATGATCAGCTTGTGAGACCACCCCAGAGGCAGAAAACTTTTTTTTACTTTCTGCGATTATCTTTAAATAAAATTCAATTTTAAAATAGGCAGTTACACTAAAGCACCAGTTCAGTTGCAATGCATTGATTAACTGGAGAATAAAGCAATTGTAAAAGTTTTATAATATATTGCAGCAGTTGGAAATTGGAATGCAAATTAGCTGCAGACCTTTTTCTCTTGGTCTAACATAGAAATGTAATAAAAAAGGTGCATTGCTCATAAGAAAGTCAGTAAGAAAAAACAGCTTTGCAGGCTGGGAAAAGTTAGGGGGCTGTGAGTCAGTCAATGCTGCATATTTGATTTTTTACTTCAAACAGCACTTTGCAGTGCAGCCAGTGCACAGCTCTGTTTGAAGAGAACAGCCTGATGTGGAGCAACGCTGCAAAGTGAAAGTGCCAACAGTTCCTGCATGTGTCCTGTTCTTTCTGCAGACATGCTGCATTTTCTGCGATGACATCTCAGATCACACCATGTTCTGCCTTGGGGGAGACCACCACTCTATTTCAGTAGCGGCTATCCCAGCTTCGAGTCCTTTTGTTGGTCTGATTGTAATACTGTTTTTGTGCCAGCATATTCTACCTTTGTGTATATTTGTTGGCTGTTGAACCACCAGTTAACCCGCTCACGCTGTTATTGGGGGGCTACACGGCAGATACTAGTTATATTCCTACAGTGCGTTACATTAGGTCAAAGTGACACTGCTGGATTACAGTACATGAAGTTTCCATTGAATGGAGAGTGAGCTTTATATGTTGCTTGGATAATATATAATCTAATTAGACAGATCTATTAATGCCAGAGGTCAAGGCAAGGTGTCTTAAAGAGAAGCCAGTTGGTATAATTGTACTAAACAAGGCCATTTGCATGAGCCCCACCGCCGTGCGTTTGTGAGTGGTACCCTACTGTGCGTACTAACTTCTTGTATAGTCTAGACACTCTCCCCTGAGCATTTGGGATGTGTGCTGTTCATACTCTGCGACCTGCATACGTGCACTTCTGTCTCCTGAGGAAATCCTTTGTCCTATATGGAAATAAAGTCACTTGCTATATTTAAAAGCTACAATGCTTTCCGGCTGGGCTAGTCACCCCCCCCCCCCCCTTTATAAGTCATTAGCAACTTTTTGTAACTTTTATTTTTAAGATGTTTTAGTGACCACAGATTTTGTGTGTATGGAAAAGGTAATGCAATGACCATTAGCCGAACTAGAGTATTATCTTGCAGAGTATTTAAGATTAAGGCGTCACTGTAATGTGTATGTCCTACATCTCTTGTTTACATTTGTTGTAAAATTTCCATGGTTAAAAATCATATGTAGATAGGCTCAGGAGCTAGCTGCTGATTGGTGGATGCACATATTAACCTCTTGTCAGTGGCTTACCTGATGTGTCAAGCTAGCTACCAGTAGTGCATTGCTGCTTCAACAAAGGATACCACAAGGATGAAGTACATTTGATAATAGATATGAATTGGAAAGATGTTTAAAGTGAGTGTTCTCTCTGAATCATGAAAGAAACATATTCATTTTTTTAATGTTTCTTTAAAAATGTTTAATATTGAGAGTAAAAACATTGAGTGGGAAAAAAAACAACTTTCTACTGCCTGAGGCTTTAGCTGGTATTGCAGGATTATGAAGTCTCCACCTGCAGTATGTTACTTGATCAGTGCAAGAATTCATTTAGACCTGTGTACTGAATGTATAAGATCAGTTAACTTTGCTCTAGAGACTTCTTAGGGGGGGTGTGCCTGGTTTGCAAAAGAGTGGCAATGTGCTAATGAGATTCGTATAAAAACTCTTATGCGCATGGAACTGATGCACACTGTGCATATAACATAGTAATGCTGGAGTGTATTAAATTGTTTACAAGTAGCTCCTTTACCCTTATATTGGCATTTGAAATAGTTGATTTAGCCAGTGGTATCCCCACCTATTCTGAAAGTTTGTGGCCGCAGGTCCAAGCTATAGATAAGCTTTGTAAACACAGCCAGCAGAAGAAATTACACTCACAGTGGGATATAGCAGAGATAAGGTAATAAAATGTTAATTTTCCATTGTTCTCTCCAAGTACTGGTGATATGAGATCTGATTATACCTACAGATATAAGATAAAGACACATGTATATGTACACAATGTGATAAAGTAATGAGATCTGATTATACCTACAGATATAAGATAAAGAAGCATGTATATGTACACAATGTGATACTGTAATGAGATCTGATTATACCTACAGATATAAGATACAGACGCAGGTATATGTACACAATGTGATAAAGTAATGAGATCTGATTATACCTACAGATATAAGATAAAGACACATGTATATGTACACAATGTGATACAGTAATGAGATCTGATTATACCTACAGATATAAGATAAAAAAGCCTGTATATGTACACAGTGTGATAAAGTAATGAGATCTGATTATACCTACAAGCTCAACCCATTTTATTAGGTTGTGGCTTCAAAACACAAAATCAGAGCTTTAATATACACAAATAAGCCTTAAAAAGCTAATTTTCATAATTTTTTTACTCTGCAGTTGGTAAAAAAAAGCAATTGTAAACACATTAAGGGAAAAACTATTTTACAGTATACTGTCCCTTTAAGAGTCAGTCACACATTGCTTAAAATGTTTGGAAGCAGCAGTAGATTGTGGGTTGAGTTGTAAGGATAGGACAGCCGATGTAGTCATGTAAGTGGTCCTTTTTTTAAAAATCTCAATCTAACTTGTGTTAAAGTGATGTCAAAACTGAAATGTGCATTTTAAATACAGAACAATTTTAGCAATATTACTTCTGTTAGCAAAAAATGCTTCTTGTAATAGTTAGAGAAGTTTTATTTAAAGTGAAGGTAAACTTTGGTGAATGAAAGACCGTTTTTTTTAAAAAATACTATTAAAAACAGGGGCACTTTCATTCATCAAAGTTTACAAAGCGTCCGTTTTGTTAAAAAATTTAACTTTTTTACTTTCCCCCTGGGGGAAAGCTGCGATTGGAGGGAGCCGGATTAGTCATTGTTGACGTTTGAAGAGGATCTCTAGGTGGGGGAAGCTGCTCTAGCTGTGAAAAGAAAAAAGGTAATTTTTTTTTTTAACAAAACAGCTGCTTTGTAAACTTTGAATGAATTAGCCCCTGTTTTTAATAGTATCTTTAAAGTGAATATAAATTTTGATAAAGTGCCCGTTTTTTTTAAAAAAAATCCGTTAAAAACAGGGGCACTTTCATCAAAATTTACATTTCACTCGTGTTGTGAAAAAAATACTTACCTTTTTTAAACTTGACAGACGCTCCAGCTTCCTCCACCCGTTGCAAAGCCTCTTCCTGCCTCTAAAATGAGGAATCTGGCTTCCTCCAATCACGGCGTTGAATCAGACACTGATTCCCCCGGGGGGGAGCCGTGATTGGCGGATGACCTATCCATCATTTCTGACAGAAATGGCTTGCGACGACCGGAGGAAGCTGGATCGACTGTCAAGAGTAAAACTTAAGTGTGTATGTATATATATATATATATATATATATATATATATATATATATATATATATATATATATATATATATAATTTTTATTATTTTTTTTCACACAACAGGAGTGAAATGTAAATTTTGATGAATTAAATTGCCCCTGTTTTTAATAGAATTTTTAAAAACCTGGCACTTTAGCATCAAAATTTACATTCACTTTAACATGGACCTTCAGTTAGTTTTAAAAGTGTTGTCTATATAGTTCTTCCCTATGCATGGACATTTTTATATGAACCAAAGGGACATTGTACTAAATTCTTCATTTAAAAGTATGGCTTTCAGATGTTTTTGAGCTGTATCTCCCTCCCCAAGAATTTATTCACTTTTTAACCCTATAAAGGTACGTAGGCATGTGCAATCGATCTATGATCAGACATCATATAGAGCAGCTTAATGTGAAAGTAAATCCTAAATCCGGCTCCCATGGAAAACGTCACCTCTTAGCCCGTTTTTTTTTTTCTTTTTTTTTTTTTCCGTGGGCTGCTGTACAAGCTAAAAACGGCGATCGATTGAATCAAATAAAGGAACTTTCTACATGAAGTATCTTATAGTTCATGAATGAAAGTCCCCTTTATTTGTTTCAATAGTAAATCCTAGCGTTTGTAAAAAGCTAGGATTTAATTTCACTGTAATATATAAATAGTTTTCTTCCTGTTTATTTGAACTGGTGGTTGTTGAGCCCTGAAATAAATAACCTGGGGTAAAGTCATAAGGGTATTTGTCTAAACACTCATAAGCATGTAAATAAGTGTTGTCAGTGAATATTTGCTCGTAGCCCAGTGCAAGTGTTTGTGTTTAGTTAACTATAGCTGTGACTAGCTGACGTCACACATGGAACCTGTTGAGTGACTTGTGTGTCAATCATCCTCCAAGGGATTTGTGGCTTCTAATGACACACTGCTGCTTGATCATTAGAGCTGAACTTGACAAATCCCTGAGGCCCAAAATAAGTCTACCTAAATAGTCATTTAACTGGGTCCTTAACTTCAAATAAACTTGTCAATAGCTGTGTTAAAGGAACATGAGTCACAATAAAACTTGATCAGTGAGCAGATAAGTGAATTGAAACATCTCTTAAGATGTTAAGTTTTCTGTTCTCTTGGTATCCTTTGATCAGCATACCTAGCTAGGCTCAGGTGCAGCAGTGCACTACTGGGAGTTATCATATGATTGATGGCTGCACCAATGCTCGTTTTGATTGGCTCTCCAGATGTGCTCAGCTAGCAGCAACTAGTAGTGCATTGCTGCTTTGGTGGTGACTTGTGTTTTAGGCTTTTAAGTGCTAATGACGCGTCTGAGCCATTGCAAATTTTCCCATTCAGGTGCTAACGGCGACTCAGTAGTCACTAGCACTCCCCCACCTTGATGGAGTTCTGAGGGTCTCCATCCACTCCTACCCTGGTGATCTGGCCTGGATACTCGCAGGCATCACCTGGACTTCCCTCCCCTCGTGGTGACGTCATAGTACAACTTTATTTAAAACTGACAATTGCTGGTTAGATGCCTGTATCTCAGGCATCTAAGCAGCTACAGATAAAAAAATTAAACGTTAAAAAAAGTAAAGTAAATATTTAAGTTTTGTCACTTAATAATCACCGTGGTAATGGGCGTTACCGCAGTGATCACCTAGCTGAGAACTGTTGCATTCCCTTTTACAATATGGACCGATATTATATTTCTAATCCCATGATCACCTGGGTAATGTGGTTACAAATTAACAAATGGTAGAGGAATGCGATTTAACCCCCCCCCCCAAAGAAAAACGCACCAAATATATTTTTATAATCAGTCTTTTAGCTGCAAAGAAGCTTATTTTTTGCAATACATTTTTTTTTTCTTATGGCATAATTCCTTTAAAAATATCTGTTTTGTAAAGAGAATTATGGCAAAGCGTCTCAGTGCTGAGTTATCTATGAACTCAGACTCTGATTCCTTCACTGATGATGCATATGGTAATTACACTAAATATTTCTAGAAAGTACACACCAAGCAGCATCAAATGAGACCACAGGTATTGCTAGCACAAAAATAGACAATGTAATATGAAAAAAAAAAAATTTTTATGCAAAGCACCATATTGCATTAATTGTTGCACACCTCAATTATGTTCTAGAGATGCATGCAGCCCATCATTTGATGCGCCAAAGGGTGTACTTTCTACAAATGTGTGCTTTGTGTACCATATTTCAATTTTCTAAGTCGCTAGAACTGTTAATTGCAGACATGGCAATCTTGAAATTGTCTAAAAAATAAATAAAAAAGCCTTTCAACTTTATTGGGTAATTTCTGCAATCAGACAGCTGTAGAAACCTGGGAAACTAAGATACATGAAATAAAGAACACATTTCTGGAAAGTACACCCCTTGGCGCATCAAATGAGGGGCTACATGTGTTAGCACAAAAATACACAATGTAATAAGTGGAATATGGCTCTCTGCTTAGTTTTGTTTTTAAACAATGCAACCCCAAATTCATGCTAGAAATACTTGTAGCCCCTCATTTGATGCACTGAGGGGTGTACTTTCTGCAAATGTGTGCTTTGTGTACCCAATTTTAATTTCTCAGGTGGCTAGAACTGTTTAATTGCTGAAAACGGTACAGTAAATTCTAAGATGCTGTTTTTGCTGATTTATCAAATTGACATGCATGCAATAAAACAGTGTGGGGGGGGGGGGGTGAAATGTTAATTTCTGCTCATTTCAGACAGGTTACCTACTATAAATTATCCACACAGGTTTTGATATATAATAATGGTGAATTTTGAATCTCCTGGGTCTGCTGACGAAACCATATATAGTTTGCCTAGTTTATTCACACAAACTTTACTTCTAAAAGTGTTTTTAAACGTGAACTGCAACAAAAAGCTCAAAACCAGCTTAGCACACAGGTGGGGAATGGCTTAGCACCCAAAGGGTTAATCCTGTTGCAGGGTTTAAATGGACATTAAACACTAAAACGCTAGATGGAATGATGCATTCTAAAAAAAAATTAGTCTGAGAATAACCTGTAGATTTTTTTTAAGTTTTATTAGCTGTTTAAATATTGACAAAATAATGTTTTAGTGTCTAAAACAATGGGAGCTGCCATGTAACTTAAAGGGACAGTCTAGTCCAAAATAAACTTATAATTCAGATAGAGAATGTAATTTTAAACAATTTTCCAATTTACTTTTATCACCAAATTTGTATTTTTCTCTTGGTGTTCTTAGTTGAAAGCTAAACTTAGGAGGATCATATGCTAATTTTATAAGCCCTTGAAGACTGCCTCTTCTCTCAGGGCATTTTGACAGTTTTTCACCACTAGAGGGTATTAGTTCATGTGCCATATAGATAACACTGTACTCGCACACGTGGGTTCCAGTGAGCTAGCTTGGATTGGCTAAAATGGATGTCTGTCAAAAGAACTGAAATAAGGGGTTCTGTTTGCAGAGGCTTAGATACATGGTAATCGGAGGTAAAAGTGTATTAATATAACAGTTATGAAAAACTAGGGAATAGGTAATAAAGGGATTATCTATCTTTTTAAACAATAACAATTCTGGTGTAGACTGTCCCTTTAAATGACCAGTAAATACAGCAGATTTGCATAATCAACAAATGCAAGATAACAAGACAATACAATAGCATTTACTCTGAATTTCAAATGAGTAGTAGATTATTTTCTAACACATTTTAAAATTATGTATATTTCCACTCCCCCTGTACCATGTGATAGCAATCAGCCAATCACAAATGCATATACGTATAGGCTGAGTTCTTGCACATGCTCAGTAGGAGCTGGAGACTCAAAAAAAAAAGTAAATATAAAAGACTGCACTTTTTTTTTTTTTTTTTTTTTTTTTTTTTTTTTTTTTAATGGAAGTAAATTGGAAAGTTGTTAGAAATTGCATGCTCTATCTGAATCATGAAAATTTAATAAAGCCTGAGTGTCCCTTTAAGTTACCTTCTTTGCTGTGGCCAATTAGGAACAGTTATAAATAGGTCACTAGAGTGTGCAGCCAATGGTGTGTGGGATATGTGTTCTGCACTTTCTTTTCGAACAGGAACTGTAAAGCTCACAATTTCAGAATGGAATTACAGGAAAGGGGGACTAAATAAAGCGTGTTGCAGTTTGTTTATATATATATATAATTTTACCATCTCAAAGTGGTTAGTTATAAGAAGTAGAGCGATAATAAAATGCTCTAATAGAGTAATTTGTTTCTATTATGCCCCCTTTAATTGCTTATTGTATGAATACAATCTATACATTAGGAATCAGCCAAACATGGTCATAAACCAAAAGCTACAAACATTTTTAGATGTTTTTGGAAACAGAATATTATTACACCCATGTTTGTGCTAATTAGTCATTTGCTGCCGGACTTGTATAGTTTACCCAATAGACTTGTGACTATATAAATACTTGTGGAGACTCCTGTCTAACAAGGCTATAGGCACGTCTAGTTGCAGTGCACTAGATAATCGGTTTTCTCTTGTATTGGCTGCCCAGAGGTCAGTATCAGGAAGGTCCTGTGTTTATCACAACAGTAAGTAGCCAGAGACAAAGCACGAGATCCCTTTGTCTCATTTACTGTTAAGGAGCTTTCATGATGTCCTTGGATTAATCCATAAACACCTGATTAGCACAGCCAGTGACACTTCTTTCACTTCTCAGTACTGGGCATCTCATACCAAGGTCCCTGTAAACATAACAATTTTAATAACACCTTTACTACCCATTCCCCAGCTTTGCACAACCAACATTGTTATTTTAATATACTTTATAACATATAAACCTCTGAATTTCTGCCAGTATAGGCAGCCTCTTATCACATGTGTTTTTATTAGCTTTTCACAACAGGGGACTGCTAGTTCATGTGGGCTATATAGATAACATTGTGTTTACACCAGTGGGTTGTGCGCAAGTCAATAGATAATGACTAAAGTTGTGATCAGGGGGCTGTCAGCAGATGCTTAGATACAAGGCAATCAGAGGTAAAAAGTGTATTAATACCCAGACTGGACATATATTGGGCTGAGATGCTAGAACACATTGCGGCTGTGACGGGGAAGCTTTTACAGAATAGCCCTAAGACACTATTATTCCTCTCATTACCCAAATTGTAATGCAAAGCACGCACAGCACTAAGGCTGATTATGCTAAATGTGCCAAGATGCTTATTCCTAAACACTGGAAATCTCGAAACGCACCAACAGTGGGGGAGTGGAGACGTCGGGTAGATGCACTAATTCATCTAGAAAGGTATTACCACATACAGCAAGGCACCAGACATTCACATGCATATGTTGGCACAATGGGCCGAATGCATACCACACCGGGAGGAACACTTAGTCCTATAGTGTTGAGACGTAATCTTATATTTTCTCACAGGGAATACACATTGAGGTGAGAGGGTCATCTTTTATTTTATATTTCATTATGAACCACTTTTTGACTCTAGACTTTTTATTCTATATCTTTGCAGATGTTTAGTTTAATTTTTGTACAAAAAGTAGCATGGTCCAGATTGCCAACACGGGCATTTGCTTGGAATGTTACCCTGGAATAACCATGCATGGACAATATGCACCTTCAAAGAATAATTTATTGTATAAGGAACTGGGCGACAGTTTTGAAAATTCACTTGTAAACGTAGAAAGTTGCACAGTTTAACATTATCATGATAAAGCTCTTTTGGGGGGGAAAAAGTGTATTAATATAACAGTGTTGGTTATGCAAAACTGGGGAATGGGTAATATAGGGATTTATCTTTCTTTTACAAGATATGGCGAGTCCACGGATTTCATCCTTGTGGGATTTAACCTCCTGCTAGCAGGAAGTGGCAAAGAGCACCACAGCAGAGCTGTATGTATAGCTCCTTCCTTCCCCCCCCCCCAGTCATTCTCTTTGCCTGTGTTAGTGATAGGAAGAGTTTTAGTTTAGATTCTTCAAGAAGTTTTTTTATTTTAAAATGGTGCCAGTGAGTACTATTTTCCTCAGGGAGAAATCGTCAGTCTATAACTTCCCAAGGGGAGTAGAGATCTCTTATTGCCCTGATGTTGATGATCTTAGCAAAAGTTATCTAAGATCCATGCTGGTTCCCACAGAGCAGCTGAAGGTAGTGTAAAGAAACCTCTTCAGTGTGGAGAACCTTGTCATGCTACAAGCAGCATTGAAGTATGTTCAGTCATTTGTTTCTGGGAAGACGTGAATCACCCGGATTGCATAGATGGCAAAATCCTTGGCTCCGGTGGGGCCTAACTTGTTTGGCCATTCGAAGGGTCTTCAAAGCTTCTCAAGTAGCAGCAGTATATTCCGGGGGCAGGTAGGCGCCACAGCAGAGCTGTGGCGTGGTGCAGGGGCCTGAATAAATAGTTTTTTGTCATAACTGTTAAATTAATTTATATTGCTTTTTACACATCTAAGCAAGCCGGTGCAATATTATTAGAATATTTTGGGCACATTAAAACAATTTTTATTGCCACAAATGCTGTTTTAAAGATAACAGAAAAATTGTTGCGTTTTTATTATTTAAAGGTTATGTACACTTTTTTTTTTTTTTTAGTGTTTTTTTTGCCTTAAGAGGTCAATAAATAAAGCTAAGAACGACTATTATTGCTATTGCTAGTCTGCTTAACATTTCTGAACTTAAGGAAATCACTCTTTCTATGTGTTTAGATGCCATTGTGGAACCCCCTCTTACTTTTTGTCCCTCATGTACTGAAAGGGCCTTACAATGTAAAACTCAAATTTTATTTAAGGCTAAGGATGATTCTCAGTCTGAGGAGAATCAGGGTATGCCGCCAAATTCTCCCCAAGCATCACAACCTTTAATGCCCAGACAAGCGACACCGGGTTCTTCAACCGCGTCAAATTCATTTACACTGCAAGATATGGGTGCAGTTATGTCAACTACCCTTACAGAGGTATTATCTAAGTTGCCAGTGTTTCAGGGCAAATGTAGCAGGACAGCAGTCAATGTGAATACTGAGTCCTCTAATGCTTTGTTGGCTATTTCCGATGTAACCTCACAGGGATCTGATTTGGGGGTCAGGGAACTTCTGTCTGAGGGGGAACTTTCCGATTCGGGAAGTGTGTTGCCTCAGACGGACTCGGACGTCATGTCCTTCAGATTTAAGCTTGAACACCTCCGCCTGTTACTTTGGGAGGTTTTAGCGACTCTGGATGACTGTGACTCTATTGTGGTGCCACCAGAGAAATTGTGTAAGATGGACAAATACTTAGAGGTACCTGCTTACACGGATGTTTTTCCTGTTCCTAAGAGAATTTCAGAGATTATTAAGAGGGAATGGGACAGACCGGGTATCCCGTTCTCACCCTCTGCTAATTTTAAAAAAATGTATCCCATATCTGACACTGTTCAGAACTCTTGGCAAACAGTCCCTAAGGTGGAGGGAGCTATTTCTACCCTGGCTAAGCGTAAAACTATTCCTATTGAGGATAGTTGTGCTTTCAAAGACCATATGGATAAGAAATTGGAGGGGCTTCTAAAGAAACTGTTTATTCATCAGGGTTTCCTTTTACAACCGACAGCCTGCATTGTACCAGTTACCACTGCGGCGGCCTTCTGGTTTGATGCATTAGAAGATTCTCTTAAAACTGAGACTCCTTTACATGATATTTTTGATAGAATTAAGGCTCTTAAGCTGGCTAATTCTTTTATTGCAGATGCCGCCTTTCAGATTGCCAAATTGGCAGCTAAGAATGCCGGATTTGCCATTTTAGCATGTAGTGTTATGGTTAAAATCTTGGTCTGCTGATGTGTCATCTAAGTCAGATTTTGGCTATTCCTTTCAAAGGAAAAACCCTATTCAGGCCTGACTTGAAAGAAATCATTTCTGACATCACGGGAGGTAAGGGTCATCTCTTGCCTCAGGATAAGACTGCTAAACTGAGGGGTAAACAAAATAATTTTTGTTCCTTTCGGAACTTCAAGGGAGTCCCCTCTTCTTCCTCTTCTGCTAAACGGGACCGGATCTAGTAGGGGACAGACTTTCTCTTTGCCCAGGCTTGGGTAAGATGTTCAGGACCCCTGGGCACTGGAAATCGTGGCCCACGGGTATCAACTGGAATTCAAAAATTACATCCCAAGGGGGAGGTTTCTTCTTTCACGATTGTCTGTAGACCAGATAAAGAGGCGTTCTTACGTTGTGTAAAAGACCTCTCTACTATGGGAGTAATTCGTCCCGTTCCAATACTGGAACAGGGGCAGTGTTTTTACTCAAATCTTTTCGTGGTCCCCAAAAGAGGGCACGTTTCAACCTATTTTAGATCTAAAAAGTCTGAACAAGTTTCTCATAGTCCCATCCTTCAAGACGGAGACTATTCGAAAAATTCTGCCATTGATCCAGGAGGGTCAATATATGACTACCGTGGACTTGAAGGATGCATACTTTCATATTCCTATCCACAAGGATCATCATCAGTTCCTAAGGTTTGCCTTTCTGGACAAACATTTTCAGTTTGTGCTTCTTCCCTTCGGGTTGGCCACAGCACCCAGGATCTTCACAAAGGTTCTAGGGTCACTTCTGGCGCTTCTCAGGCCGCGGGGCATTGCAGTGGTGCCTTATCTGGACGATATTCTGATCCAGGCGTCAATCTTACCATCTGACAAAGTCTCATACAGACATGGTTCTGTCCTTTCTGAGGACTCACGGGTGGAAGGTGAATCTAGTAAAGAGTTCATTAATTCCACAGGCCAGGGTTCCCTTCTTGGGAACTCTAATAGACTCCATATCAGTGAAAATTTTCTTGACAGAGGTCAGAAAGTTAGATTCTAAATACATGCCAAGCTCAGTGCATGGAGGTAATTGGATTGATGGTGGCGGCAATGGACATCATTCCATTTGCTCTTTTTCATCTCAGACCACTACAACTGAGCATGCTCAGGCAGTGGAATGGAGATTATGCAAATTTGTCTCCTCAGATAGATCTGGATCAGGAGACAAGAGACTCTCTCTCTTCTTTGGTGGTTGTCGCAGGATCATCTGTCCCAAGGGACGTGCTTCCGCAGACCCTCTTGGGTGATGGTGACAACGGACGCCAGCCTACTAGGTTGGGGTGCAGTCTGGAATTCCCTGAAGGCTCAGGGTGTGTGGACTCAGTCACTTCTTCCAATCAATATTCTAGAATTGAGAGCAATATTCAATGCTCTTCAGGCGTGGCCTCAGTTGGCTTCGGCCAAATTCATTTGCTTTCAGTTGGACAACATCACAACACTGGCTTACATCAATCATCAGGGAGGAACAAGGAGTTCCTTAGCGATGACAGAAGTATCAAAGATAATTCGGTGGGCGGAGGCCCATTCTTATCTGTCAGCAATCTACATCCCAGGAGTGGACAACTGGGAAGCAGACTTTTTAAGCAGACAGACGTTTCATCCGGGGGAGTGGGAACTCCATCCGGAGGTCTTTGACCGGAGTTGGATCTGATGGCATCTCGTCAGAATGCCAAGCTTCCAAGATAAGGATCCAGATCAAGGGATCCTCAGGCCGAACTGATAGATGCCTTGGCAGTGCCTTGGTCGTTCAACCTAGCTTGTGTTTCCACAGTTTGCTCTCCTTCCCCGGGTGATTGCTCGGATCAAACAGGAGAGGGCTTCAGTAATTCTAATCGCGCCTGCGTGGCCTCGCAGGACTTGGTATGCCGATCTAGTGGACATGTCCTCTCTGCCGCCTTGGAAGTTTCCATTGAGGCAGGACCTTCTAATTCAGGGACCATTCCAACACCCAAATCTAGTTTCTCTGCAACTGACTGCTTGGAGATTGAACGCTTGATTTTATCTCAGCAGGGGTTCTCTGATTCGGTCATTGATACTTTGATTCAGGCACGTAAGCCTGTTACTAGAAAGATCTACCATAAGATATGGCGTAAATTTCTTTATTGGTGCGAATCCAAGGGCTACTCATGGAGTAGTTATGATTCCCAGAATTTTATCTCTTATCCAAGAGGGATTGGAGAAGGGGTTATCGGCAATTTCCTTAAAGGGACAAATTTCTGCTTTGTCGATTTTATTTCACAAACGTTTGGCAGATGTTCCAGACGTTCAGTCTTTTTGTCGGGCTCTGACCAGAATCAAACCTGTGTTTAGACCAATTGCTCCACCCTGGAGTTTGAATTTAGTTCTTAATGTTCTTCAAGGGGTTCCGTTTGAACCCATGCATTCCATAGATATTAAAGGGATAGTAAACTCAAAAACATTTTAAATATATTTTAAAACTTCATTATGCATATGAAATATTTCAAATAGGTACCTGTAAAATGTTTTAATACGTTTTCTAGATATTGCTCATCAAAAAATTTTATTGCGCTAAACCCATTTTCATCTCATTATGGGGACCCTATAATGATGTTCTACCTAGGTAGAAACATCATGGCGGCCCGCATGCGCATATAATTTAATAGTAACCCATGCGTATCTTGGCCCCTCAGTCCTAACATCACTAATGCTGGCACTGGAAGCTGGGGCACACTTCATGTTAGTGACATCAACGTTGGTGGGAGTGGCGCACCAGAGCGCTGAAGATTCACCAAGCTCAAACATGGGGAATCATCTGTGTTACTTTGATCGAGGTAAGTATAATAAGTACCCCTAGGCTAATGAGCTAGTTGGTTAGATCAAAGTAAAAGGAAGTTCCCTGCCTAGACTAACAACATTTTTTTTTTTTTAACCCTAAAAAACAGAGCATGTTTTTTCTTATAAGGCAGAAAATTCATAGTGACTAATCAGCAATTATTTTTAACCCCTAGACTAACGAGTAAGTTGTTTTGTTCTTACAACAGATTAATTGCAGGAGCTGCAAAGATTTAAAGCAACTTTGGATGCGACTAAATTTAACCGTAAGTTGCTATTGCTTTTACTCTCTACAGCTCTTGTGATTAATCTGTTGTAAGAACAAAACAACTTGCTAGTTAGTCTAGTGGTCACATTTTTTTTACTGATTAGTCACTTTATGTATTTTCTGCCTTATCATAAGAAAATAACATGCTTGTTTTTCAGGGGTTAAAACAAATGATCGTTAGTCTAAGCAGGGAACTTCCTTTTACTTTGATCAAATCAACTATCTCATTAGCCTAGGTGTACTTATTATAATTACCTTGATCAAAGAAAAGTATAAGCACCTGTAGTATGTATTGTGGACAGACACTGACATTCTCATCTGGTCTGCGCATGCGATGGAGCATAATTTTAAATATGGCCTCTGAGGATTTTTGATAGTATTGCGCAAGGTGTTTCCATTACACAATCAGTGCGCATGCGAAGTTTCAATAAAGAACGTCTTATTAATATTTAAATGAAATGGGCAGAAACACTTGCCTATTGGATGAGGATGATTACTACATCTTGCATAAACTTTGCCTATTTTATGGGCAGTCGTTACTGCTCTTTGCATGTGGATTTTAAAGATAAATTTAAAATATTTAAAAGCTTTGTTCCAGGAAAAAAGTAAATTTATTTTATTGTATATAAATCTAATTATAGTAATGTATTTTATTTTGGTACTATTTGGCAAATATTTCTAACCCTTTAAGTTATCTTGGAAGGTTTTATTTTTGGTTGCTATTTCTTCTGCTCGTAGAGTTTCCGAGCTTTCAGCGTTACAATGTGACTCGCCTTACCTTCCTTTCTGATAAGGTGGTTTTACGTACCAAACCTGGTTTCCTTCCTAAGGTTGTTTCTAATAAGAATATTAATCAGGAAATTGTTGAAGTTTTACTTGCAGGCGACTAAAGAATTCCGTCAATCATCATTATTTGTTGTTTTTTCTGGAAGGCGTAGGGGCCAGAAAGCTACGGCCACCTCTTTCTTCTTGGCTGAAGAGTATCATCCGTCTGGCGTATAAGACTGCTGGACAGCAGCCTCCTGAAAGAATTACGGCTCATTCCACTAGGGCTGTGGCTTCCTCATGGGCATATAAAAACGATGCTTCTGTTGAACAGATTTGCAAGGCTGCAACTTGGTCGTCTCTTCACACTTTTTTACAAATTTT